>NC_061115.1:50170570-50177333 GCF_002878395.1 Capsicum annuum
AAAAATCATTGACCAACTACCCCCAAAAAATTATCCCCGTCCCTTTTTCGGTGAATCCCCATCAGAAACTCGCCGGAAATGCCACTCCATCCAGCAATTGTCGCCACATCGCCCCCTTCTCCCCTTATCCCACCCCTGTCGTACCATGGCATAATAGATCTGGCCAGATTTTGACCATTTGGTGCTGCTCCGACAAACACCACGGCCACAGACGAGCACTCGACGGCCACTGCTCCATCACCGTACAATCATTCCTCTCCCCATTTTTCATCAAAATTCACCACCACCCTCTTATATTTTTATTTTTTGTGTACACATCTCTCTCTTTACATATATATATATATATATATATATATATGTGATAATAATCCTATATAATTTCTTTAATACATTATTTTACTCCATAATTTGTATTCATTTAATTATTTACTTGTTTGTTGTTATGAATACATACTATAACTGTCCATCTTGTTTATTGTGAAAGTAATAATAATTTGATTGAATATGGATTCAATTGGTTTAGAACAAAATAGTTATCTGATTCGTCCACCTTTTCATATTAATTAATAGATTTTGTTGGGCCTAATTCGATATGTAAGTCTATTAGTTAATTAACATGAAAATGAACGAGACGAGTTGTTATTTTTTTCAAGATCCATCATAATTTAACAAAAGAGAGAGAGCAAAAATAAAACTAGATAAGGTAAAATTGTTACAAGTTCGCAAGCGGCGAACCAACACCTTTAACGCTAGGCAAATTTTAAGCACATTTAAAATATTCTCTCAATTTAGAATGCGGCGTACACATCTTTTTGAGATATTTTAAAATAATTCAAGGATGCAATAATGCACCTTGATAAATATTTTCTAAAATTAATTTTTACTAATTTATTATAAGAGGTATAGACAGATATTCGGTATAATAAAAATGAGTGAATTTAGACCCTAACATAATTTTTTAAAATAATTTAAATCAAGATAAGTCAATAAAAGCAACCGTGCTAGAACCATGAGACTCGAGGGGTGCCTCACACCTTTTTCTTGGTAAACAGAATTCCTTACCCACTCTTCTATTTTCGGAGACCAAAATAAAAAGTCATTCTCTTTTGACTAGGGATTCAAAAAGGTGACTTGGAAAGCCATAACTCAATTTCAAATGGCGACTCTAAAAATGATGAAAATAATTTCTATTCAAAACCGTCACTTTAATTGAAAAAATCTTTCGACTTCGACCCTCGAGCAAAAAAGGGTGTGACACAACTCACTGTCTTGATGACGAATCAAGGGTACAAGCCTTATGTTGTGGTCACAGGTCAAGGGGGTTGACTCATAACCACCTACGACATTTTTTACAGTTTTAAGCGGAGGCACTTTGGACATTTTTCACTCAACACCCTTAAAACGCCACATCCATATAATACTTTTTGATCATTCATTTCATGCTTTACAAAATTAAGCATCCTCTTTACTCTCTCAAAATCCTCTTAAGAAAAATTGGCTAGGGTTTCTCCAACGTGGTCATCCAAGGGCTTAAGGATCAATTTTTCTCCGTGAATCTTGGTAATTCAGGCATCTGACTTTTCCCTCATTATTATTTTAATAAAAACATATGTTTAAATCAATGTTAATTAAATATTAATGGTGGTTTTAAAATCAAGGTTTAAGGGGTTTGAATGCATATCATTGAATATTAGTTTCTATAGCTTAAATTGTGATTATGCATGTTTTAATTATGGTTTGCACATGTGGGTGCATGAGAATGGTGATTTAATTTAGGGGTCATAGTTGAGCCCCAAATTTGATGATTTTGGATTTAATGATTGCATACCCTCAACCTGTGTGAAATTGTCAATGAAAATGATTTTTTCACATAGTTTGATTATTTTTAGAATCTTTGCATTGCATAAATGGTTAAAGAAACATGAATTGATTTTGGTTGGTTTCATATGGTTTTGGAAAGGCTTTGGTAGCTATGGTTTGATCATAAATGGTTGGTTTAATTAGAAACGAAGGAGTCTAATTTGGTTTAGTGGCATATATGGCATAAGGTAATAGACTTGCAATCTCTAATTTTGATATGACGATTTCAACGGTTAATGCTTAATTAAAAGTGTCCTTGGTAAATTCTTTAAGAATGTGTAATTTATTTTAATATGGTCTTAAAGAGAGTGGTGTGGCAAATCCGTGGAAGATGGAGGTCCCGAGAGGACCGACACTGGAAACTCATGTTTGCCGATGTGAGGGTGGTCTTAGTGACCTCGTGCATGATGGCACACTTATATTTTGGGGATGTACTTGTCTTCCCAGGTTTTTCTCCGGTCATGTGGTTAACACACATTGTGTCCCTTTCAACAGGGGGAGTTGAACCCATATAGCCCATGGGTGCCTTTAGGATGGCAAAACTACACAACCCAGGTTAAAGTTTTTAACGTATGCTAAACCTTGTTATTTATCCAGGCAAGATATGTGTGTGTGAGAGAGAGAGAGAGAGATTGCATATGGTTATTAATTGGGTTTTGAAATGATGACATTATCTTATCTTTATCCTTGAGTTACATACTAACGTTCACTCCGCTAATAGTCTTCGGGTGTTGTATCCCCATGCGATGCAGGAATCGGTCATACTACCATTCCTCATATTCAGTGATTTGGATTCAGGGACAACTTTGAGTTAGATTGAAGTGGTGAGCTTTCATACTCCGGAAGATCAGATTTCATGTTATGGACTTCTTTTCATTATTGTTATTTCTTTGGTTTTGGTTTTGACTATGGTCGGGGGCATGTCTTGACCAAATATTTTTTGATTTTAGTTAGAGGTGTTGTCGGACTACTATGGGCATATGCGATGTCAGTATTAGTGTTAGCATTGGTACTGACATTGAAATTGGGATTGGTATTGGTTGGATATTTGATTGTGACTGTTTGATTATGGGTATAGACTTACTGTATTGTCTTTAGATTTTTATTATTTATCTTGTTATATGTTCATAATTCATCCGACATGGGGTGTAGGATGGTTAGTGGTGGGGTATTGGGAGTAGTCCCCGATCCTAGGTTGACTTGAGATACTCGACACCTGGTTCGGATCGTGTCAATTTATCTTGCTCATGTTTAAATGTGAGAAATATTTCTCGTCTTTGAATATAATAGATATTGTGACAAAATCAATAAAACATATGTCTTCATAATTGGACAACTTGATTTAAGAATTATCCATCTCTTAAAATAGAATGACATACATACAAAGTAAAATACATATTAAATTTTGTAGAAAGTGAAAGCTTTATAAAAAAATTATTAATCATCTTTTACTAAGGAATCAATAAAGTAATGTCCAATCCAAAATCTCACGATTTTTTCATATATCTAATGGACTTTACTTCAATAATTTTACACATAAGTTAGTATAACAGTGGCACTTTGTTATCACGTGACCTACATGGCAACCAACTTGATAAACCCTAGTGTTTAGGATAGGAATCATCATATGCTAAAAACATATTGTTTTATTGTTAAATAGAAAATGCGTACATAACATAATGAATTACATAATTTATATTTCTAATCTCTAATCTTTATCTCTATCTCTATCTCTATCTCTAATCTGTAATCTCTAATATATTAAAACCTTAGAAATATTGTTTAGACTTTTTTCACTTTATTAAAAATCTTCTCTATAGGCAAAATCGTATTTTTAGTACTTTTCACAAAAAATAATTAATTATTTAATTATTAAAATTAATTAATTAAAATTCTTATTTGATCAAGATAAGAAATAATAATAGTTAATACTTCTAAATCAATTTGAATTATACCTTATATAGAAAAAGTATTTTAGAATTCTATTTAATACACATTATAATGTCCTAAAATTTTGGTCTTCTTTACGTATAAGAGTCCTTATTTTTCATTGACTACGCCAAGTTTAAGTTCTATTAAATATAAGAATCTTTCTATTATTAGAAAATAGGAATTGAATTCAATTTTTATAAAAGAAGAAAATTATTGAAAAACTATGAGATTTATGAAAACTCCAAAGGGACTCACGACAGTCTTTCGTTCCTATAGCGAATTGGATCCATTTTTCCCTATAAATCTAAATTTTAGAACTAAATTTGTAGCATACTTCAAATCAATTAAAATTTTATCTTTGATTCTTTTTTAATTCTATTTAAGCAATATAATATCTTGGAACAAAATTTACAAGAAATATACATACTTCTTCTAATTCTACTTTTTCTTCTTATTTTGATTTTAATACAAGTCTTCTTCTTACATTCATTATCACCATTTGTCTTTCTTTATTCTTTTAGCTAACAGCCTTAAGATTATATATGAATTACACATAATCAATCGAAGGTTTATCATTTTTTTTACCATTTATTTAACTGTTTGATTAGTTATGACTTAGATTTGATTGTGTTATTTAACTATATTTTTATATTTTGTTCATTAGTATTATTTAAATTTTTAATTAAATCTATTTGTTGAATTTGAAACATAAGGCTATAATTAAGTGTTAAATCTTGATATGCAGGAAAAAAATCTTTAAGTGAAAAGTTAACTTATTAAAAATATCCTTCTAAATTAAATAAAATACTTATTAAATAAATAAATAAATAAATAAAGATGTAAAATTCATGTGAAGGGGTATAGTAAAATTAATTTTCATGAGAATACAAATTTTCACATATTGAGAATGGAAAGAGCGACTGAAGTAAGGATGCCGGAAATTCCCCAAGACCACCTTAACCCACCTGAACCGCCCGACAAAAATGAAAACCAAATGGCAATTGACTCTACTAATAAGACATCCTACAAGGATATGGTTAAAGAAAACAACCATACTTCCACGGATTACTCCTTCTCTTGTCATACAGGTTCAAAACAAGAACAACCAAAGGATACGAATGGCTTGATAAGACTCTCCACGAAAGACAAGCAACAGATCTACGGGCCATGGAGATTTTCAGTCATCATCAAAGCGGTAGGTAGAAAATTCAACCACCAATATCTCAAGACTAAATTGACTGACTTATGAAAAATTCAGAAAAGCTTTGGTCTTATAGATTTGGGAAAAGAATTCTTCACAGTGAAATTCTCTAGTGAAGAATACCAAAAAAGAGCTCTACAACAAGGTCCCTGGTTCATTGCAGGAACTTACCTCTCAGTACAAATTTGGGAACCCAATTTCATACCAACAGAATTAAAGATCCAAAGTACTGCGATTTGGATCTGTTTGCCTTAAGTGCCTATGAAATTCTATGATTTGGGAATTTTGGAGCGCATAGGAAAAATGATGGGAACACTTGTCAAAATTGATGCATACACCTCGTTGGAAACACTTGTCAAAATTGATGCATGCACCTCCTCCACCTTGAGAGGAAGCTATGCGTGCATCTGTGTCTAGATCCCACTCGAGATATCATTACTGACATCAATACTAATAGGGAGCTGTCTCCAACAAATCCAATACGAAGGAGAAGGGTTTCTTTGCAAAGTTTGTGGCTGTCTTGGCCACACAGCCATGGGATGCAAAATTCAGTTTACACTACCAGCAACACCAAATGCACAGACGCCAGAGAATCAAAATTCAACTTAAGGGCAGGCACAGAAATGGCAGACGATCACCTTCAAACGAGGGAAAAGTCGTAAGACAAATTATACTAGTAATCACACAATCAGAGAGACTCCAGGTAAGTCTTCTAACCTTCGGGATACCAGATCGGACCCTCAGTATCAACGCCTAAAACCAGTGGCAGCGAAGAAGGCAAAGCACCACCAAGGATGCTTAATCCAGATCAAGGTCGGCCTAATTATCAATCAGTCCAAAGTTCTAAATGGGCCAAGACAAAGTATTCTCAACATACTAACAAAGGGAAAGATTTGGTTAGCCCAAATCCAAAGCCCAACTCTAAGGCTCACTCCAAGGGGACCCGAGGTCCCAATAACCATCCCAATATTTCTACGACAAATAATCCCTTAGGATAAAAAAAAGTAAAGCAATGCTAATCCCAACATTGGGGTCTTATCACAAAATCAGAAAGTCTTCACACCTAGAAATACGAAACCTTTTTCTTCTTGCAATAGCTCACCAAAGGCTCCCAACCCAACAAAAAATATCACTACTAACAGTCAAATCAAGGATATTGAAATAACGGAAGAAGGAGACACTCAAGATATTATCTACCATAGTAATCTTCCCACTGAGACTAATTACCACCACAATAACAATAACTTCATTCCCCTTCTCCCTACTCTGGAGAAGATCGATAATGAGGATTCTAACAAGCCCACTTCTCAATACAAGCCAGATCCTCATAACATTCACTACATCACCACTACCAATAGACCACTAGCCAACCTCCTGGCTGGAAATGGGTCTATTAGAGCAAGTGGTGCCTCTTCACTTGAGCTGGGAAGGGATTTACTTCCAAATTCTCATTCAGAACCTCCATTATCTGGCTCAGATAATCATGGACGGGATAAATCAGGGGCATAAATCATATGGCCAGAACATATGGATGACAGCCCTTATGAACCTTACCAATCAACAAAATCCAATCCCTCAAACTCCAGACTTGATGAATGTAGAAATAAATGTGATGAGTCAGACTCTACTCTTCTTTCCTACCAGAAGGAGGAAGACGCTGGAACAGAGGCCTCTTTTTCTGAATGTCTCTGGGGAGGGACAGACAGGGCTAATATCTACACTTCTCTGAACCCACCCTTGAACTGGGAATGGGATAAAACACTGGAAGCA
>NC_061115.1:50180333-50186525 GCF_002878395.1 Capsicum annuum
ATTACGGAGAACTTTATTCATCAAAATGAGATTTTTCATGTGGGTTCGAGTTAGTTAAGCTTCAGAGTCGATATCGAGCACCAAATTGAAATCAATACAAATAACGGAAAAGGTCAAATATATCATTGTACTATTGAAAATAGCTTACTTATATGCATCATTATACTCTAGGTGCAAATTTACCTCTCTTGCTATACTTGGGCACATAATTCAAGGTCATACAAATTTAAATTAGTCGAGCTTTAAAGCCGCCAATACCGGACACTAAGTCGAAACCAAACAAATAACGAAAAAGGGTCAATTATACACATAAATTATTGAATATAGTTTACGTATATCCTTCATTATACTTCTGATTCAAATATGCCCTTCTCGTTATACTTGGACACATAATTCAGGAGCATGCAAATTTGAATTAATCGAGCTTTAAAGTCGATATTGAACACTAAGTGTAAACCAAAACACATAATAAAAAAGAGTCAAATATACACATGTATTTTTTAATTAGTTTACTTATATCCTTCATTATACTTTCGATTCAAATATACTCCTCTCATTATATTTTGACACATAATATAAAGACATGCAAATTCGAATTAATCAAATTTCAACATTAATACTCAACCACAAATGAAAACTAAAACAAATAACGAAAAAGGATCAAATATACACATGCATTTTTGAATATAGTTTATATATACCCTTCTCGTTATACTTTTAACACATAATATAAAGACGCACAAATTCGGATCAATGGAACTTCAAAATTCTTTACCAACCCCAAGTGGAAACTTAAATGTTAAACAAAGTTTTGACTATTTAACTTTATATGAAATAGTACAGTAGCTTCTTCTATGAATGTGTATTGACGAGCATCTTCACTTATTCATCCGAACTTATAAAAACAATCAATGAAAATTTTATTAGACTAGTTTAATCACACGGGTTTCGCACGGTAATATTTGATTATTTAAAATTAAAGAATTTTGTTTAATTGTGAAGATTTTTAATGAAGTGCAAAAAGTTTAAATCATTTCTCAAAATCTTTTCTTATATTTAAAGTTAAATCTTTAGAAAATCTTTGATTACTTACTTAAAACTTTTTAAAATTTAACACTTCTTATATTTTTCTTATTCTAAAATTTTCATTTTGATTTCTAGATTTTTCAAATATTCTTAAAAATTAATTTTAGTTGATTTAGAATTCTTAAACTAATGAAAAATGTATTAGTTGTTATTAATTTTGATGACTTCTAATAAAGAAAGGTTTTACTATAAATATTTAATTAATTTTCAACACTTAAATATTAGGAAAATAGTGAAAAAATGATTTTGTCTAAAACAAAGACTTTTAATGAAAGGTAAAAAGTTCAAACAATATTTTTAAGACCTTTCATACTTTTATATAGTATAGATAAGTGCAATAATTTATATATTTATTTTGATTTGATGAACTTTTTTGACAACCCTCTAGTTCTTACTTTCTTCATAGCATGTTTAAGACCACAAGATAAAAAGCATTGTACATTTTTTATATTTTAATTTGAGACCATAAAATTCGAAAATCTTGTTACTTACTTAAATTTTATGACAAACAAAATCAGACAAATAAAATTAACACGAAGAGAGTTATTCCTACCTTCATTAACCTTTCTCAAATTATGTGAATCCTCAAATTCTCCTTTAAATCTAATTGAATGTGGTGTTTGCTTGATTGAAAAGCCTAATTTTCACGTTTAAGTTTACAACAACTGTTGCAAGTTGCAACTTGTGAAAATCAATTAAAATATAGAAATTGATTGTTACATAGTAAGTAATTTATTTATTTTTGGTAATAAAGATGGCTTCATATAATAAAGGGAGCACAGTAAAATAGTTAAATAGTTTGAGTTTATCAACCAGGGTTGATTTCAAATCCGCGATCATATTTGTTTCCCTAAAGCAGTGACGTATGACTGGATTCCCCAACCTTCTTAACCTACACCTGCAATCATCAAGAATACCGTTATAGAGTTCATGATTTTCTTTAAGTATCTTTATTATTTTCTGAGAGTCCGTGTTGATTTAGTAGGAGTTAAATGATGGACCTCAATGATTCTTAGCCCTTCATACAATGCAAGTAACTCCATGAGATTGTTAGTTCCACGAACAAAGATATTTTAAAAAACCTATCATCCAGTCACCTTTGTGGTTCCGGATCATCCCACCAATACCCCTTACCAGGATTTCCTATGCAAGACCCATCAATGTTCAGTTTAAAGGTTCCTTTGTGAGGAGGGATCCATTTAATGTTGATAGTGGTTAAGGTATGAAGGTGGCTGCCATCAGAATGAATATGGGAGAATTAAACGGCTTGTGTGTAAGCTTCTTGAAAGGAAGCAATGTACATTCCACCATTAAAGTTGTTAGTATTCCTATTTGCCCAAATTATCCATAAACAATGTGGAAAGATTTTAGCCCAGATAAGAAGCTTGTCAAACTTTTCATTTCGGACATTCTTTCAGGTCTTAAGGCAATTCAAAGAAAGAAAGTCAGTGGGTTTTAGCTTAGAGGGCTGTGTAGCTTTGGTAATGAGATCCCTCCAAAGCTGCTTATTATTGATGCATTCAAAGAAGATATGGTTTAATTTCTCTTCTTCATGAGGTTATCTTTTGCAAGCCTTGTTGATGGAGATTCCTATTTTGAAGAGATGAGAGTGGGAAGGAAGTTTGTTATGGAAGAGTTTCCAGAAAAAGAACTTGATTTTGTTAGGAATATGGATCTTCCAGAAACCAAACCAAGAACTTCCCTGTTGAGAAGAATTTTCTAACTAAGAAACATGATTGTAAGCACTGGCAGTAGAGAAATTCCCATTACTGGTAAGTCTCCAAAGGGGAGTGTCTATTTGCCTTTTGGTATTCGGGAAAAACTTATTAGAAATGAGCTACTTGGTTTCCAAGGACAGATTTATGAAGAGAGTTTCGAAGACCCAAGAGGTGTTGGTCCAGACCTTAGCAAGCTTGATTTCTTCTTCATACTTATTAAAGGGACCTGGATGGTGTTCCTTAGGGGAGGGTTATTGGGTAGCCATCTGTCAAGCCAGAACCCAACATGCTGACCGTCTTTAACACTCCAGATGCTTGCTTCAGTGCAAGTCTGCTAGGCCTTTGCCAGGCTATTCCAGGTCCTGGGTCTTGATCCAGGATGAATGGTTCCCTTGGAGTTATATTTGTTGCTTAAGCCCCTAGTCCTTAGAGTGGTAGGTTAATGATTAAACTTCCAAACCAGACTCATGAGCATAGCCTTGTTCTTAGACTTAGCTTTTTCGATGCCCAATCCCCCCTTTTTTTGGTCTGGTAACAGAATCCCAAGAGACCAAATGCAATTTCTTTTTGTCGGAGGTGGAACCCCAGATAAAGTCTCTCAGGATCTTGTCAATGTCCTTAAGGATTTGTCTAGAAAGTTAAATAAATTGCATGATATGGTTAGGGATGATCCCTAGAGAAGTCTTATCAAGAATAGTTCTTCCTACTATATTGAGAAAGGTAGTTTTTCAGCCACAAAGCTTATGTCTAAGATTGTCAAGGATGAAGTTGTAATCCCTAATGAGTGGCTTTTGGTGGAAAATTAGAAAGCCTAGATACCTACCAAATTTATTTGAAGGAGTTATTTTGAGGCTTTGAGCCAGGAGTTGTCCCTCTTCATGCTTCCAATTATGAGAAAAAAGGATCTTGGATTTGGAGATGTTAATTTTTTGACCCGAATGCTGACTGAAACTGTTCAGAGTATTTATGATAGTAAGTCAGTTTATTTCATCAGCTCTAGCAAAAAGAGTGAGGTCATTAACAAAGAAAATATGACAGATTTTGGGGACTTTCCTGCTAATAGAGATGGGAGTCCAGTTAAGAGCATCCACCTCATAATCAATCCTTCTAGAGAGCATTTTTATGCACATGATTAATAGGGGTCCCTCTGCCTAATCCCTTTTGTAGGTTTGAAGAAGTTAGTCCTACCCCCATTTACAAGGATGGAGATTCAAGATGTAGAGATGCAAGACATTATGACCCTTATCATTTTGTTAGGGATATTGACAAAAACCAGAGCTTGCCTGATGAAAGACCATTCTATTCTATCAAAGGCCTTCTCCAGATTAATTTTAAGAATCATGTTGGCCTTTTTTTCCTCTCATTTTATCAAAGTGAGTGATGTATTCCTGGACAATGATAGCATTTTCAGCAACTCTTCTATTGGAAAAGAAACTAGATTTACTATGGCTGATCAGATTAGGAAGATGTTGCTTCAAACGATGGGCTATGATATTGGTAATGATCTTATACTGAGTGTTGCACAATCCAATGGATCTGAAGTTCTTGAGGTTTATGGCATTCTTACACTGAAAGGTTTATCTGCAAAAGTTGACAATTGTTGGGCCTATGATATCCCAGTACTTTTGATAAAGTAGATGATGAATACCATCAGGCCCAGGAGATTTATCAGACTGAAATGAAAAAACAACTGACTTAATCTCACTAGCTTCAGGAATAGCCTCTAGTCTTGAGTGGTCGTCATTACAGATGGATCCTCTAGAGGAGGGATTAAGTTGGAATGCTACAGGAGCAGCATGATGTTCAGTAGAGTACAGGGTATTATAGAATTGGAAGATAGAGTTTTTAATTTCCTCCCCAGAGTAGCTCCAATACCCTAAATCATCTCTAAGGAAATTGATTCTATTTCTTCTTCTCCTATTTAGAGTAGAGGTGTGGAAGAATATGGTATTGCTATCCCCTTCAGCAAGCCAGCTTATCCTGGATTTTAGTCTCCAAAAACTCTTGCTCTTATCGCAGGATTAAGCTATAGTCCTTAACCAAGGTGAGATCTAGGTCTTACATAAAGTGGCTATGAGGGTAAGCTTTAGAACTCTGGATACCCTTAATTCTTGCAAGAATGATCCTTTTTTTTATGAAAGATATTTCCAAAAACTTCTCTATTCTATCTAATGATGTGCTCTTAAAAGTGGGCTAGGGCTTGAGTAAGATTTAGGGTTAATTCAAAAGAATGCTTAACCATATTTGGAAAAGAAGGATGAGAGCACTAGATTATTTCCATTCTGAAAGGATTGGCACTGATAGGATGGTGCCTTTTGAGACAAAGAAGCAAAGGGGAGTGATCTAAATGGGTCCTTAGGAGATATATAATAAAAGCTTCAGGGAAAAGATCTATCCAAGCCTCATTAGCAAAGCATCTATCGAGTCTTTCTAAGATAAGAGAGATTCTATTCCTACACCTTTTATTAGTCCAGCTAAACTTGCTTCCTTTGAAGCCTAAGTCAATGAGGTTACTATGGTTGATGCAATCCCAGAAGTAGGAAGCTCTGTTGAGATTTAAACTATTTCCTCTGAATTTCTCAAAGAAAGATAGAATTTTATTGAAGTCCCCACCCACCAACCAGGCTGTGTTTAGATCATTCCTAATGGTATCAAAAAAATCTATAAGTTATTTCTAAAAGACCATCCTATCTTGAAAATGGTTACTAGCATAGATAACACTGAAGTACCAAAAAGAAGGGGGGTTGCTCACCTGAATAGCTACATGGATACCTTGTGGGGAGATGTTGATGTTGTTAATACCGAGGTTGTTATTATTGCACATGATGACCAGACCCCCAAAGCTTCTAACAACAGGATATTGAATTTTTCTTGAGAACCCCAAGTCTTCAGCCAGTTTATTGTGATCCTCCATCCTAGTTTCTAGAAGTGCCAAGATAATAGGCTTGTGCATCTTTATCATGGCTTTAAAATGCCTGTTGAATTCGGCATTGTTTCCCCCTAGTGTTCCAAATGATACAATTCATCATTGGTATGGTTGGTATGCCCCGATCCTAGATATCCATTAGGATCTTCTTTTCTCTCCTCATTACAGAGTCCTGCCTCTTTCTCTTCCTAGATAAAGGAGAGATCTTGGTTTTGTAGTAAGAGCCTGTCGCATGACTTGGGGTAATAATCTTTAAGTCTAGGTTGTTGATCTCTTTGGGAATAAGGAGAATGGCAATTTCTCTTGTTACCTCTTTGAATGTGAGATGGACTGGCCTTTCTAGAGTTATGGCTTTGATTCTTGGAACTTTCAATGTTTGCAGTATTCTCTCTAATTCTACATTCCCTTCTCTTATTGCTTCCAGTGTTTTATCCCATTCCCAGTTCAAGGGTGGGTTCAGAG
>NC_061115.1:50189525-50199439 GCF_002878395.1 Capsicum annuum
AACCCACATGAAAAATCTCATTTTGATGAATAAAGTTCTCCGTAATTAGTACTATTGGTGTACTATAAAGTTCTCCGTAATTAGTACTATTGGTGTACTAACAACAACAATGACAATATTAGTATAGCTTTCGATGTTTTTCTTTTTAGTATTTTCATTTTTGATTTTTCATTCGATTTTTTTTATCTGGCTCGAGATCCGATTAATTCGATTTTGCAGAAATATCTCAACCTGAAGTAAAGCATTTTCAAAGACAATGTTATACCTTCTCTTACCACTTTAGTAATATTGTTACAACAGTATATAAGTGTAATTTATAAAGTAAAGTATACGAATACTCTCGAGTGTGAAAAATAAAAAAGTACAAAAAAAATAATAAATAGCAATGGAACAACATTTTAGGGCCCGTTTGGCCATGGATATTTTTTCCTTTTTTTCAGGAAAATTTTTCCGGAGTTGGAAATTATGGTGTTTGGCCATGAAACTTTGAAAAACAATTCTGAAATAAAATTTTGAAAATGGAAAACAATTTTTTGTTGTTTTTCCCTTTTTTCACTTTCATTATTATTACATATAACCTCAATCTTTAATATTTTACACAAACCCCTCTTATTAACTAAATTTCGTAATTGTTTTAAAAAGATCAAATTCAATAAAATAATTAATTCAAGTGAAAATAATTAAGAATTTTCATCAACAAATTTAAGAATATATAAAATATATTTATATCTATCAATCATATTTATCAAAATATATTTTTCTCTATTTAATCGATTATGTTTAGATAAACTTATTTAGCTCGTGCTTGTGATATTTTTATTCAAATTTTAGAAGAATAACAATCATAATAATTAGTTTGTTGTTAATTATTTTATCAATTGAAGACATATAAATTATTTTCTCAACATTTGGTTGTATGTTAGTAGGTAAATTAGTAGTTGGATGATTTTGATAATTTTTAAAAGTTGAGGGCATAAAATCATATTTAAAAAAGATTTTTCAAAAGTCTAAAAAAATTTTTTAAAAAGACACGGACTATCACAACTCCAACTCCAACTTCATCTTCAACTCCAACTCCAACTCCGAAAAAAATAATTTTCATGGCCAAATGGCTACTAATTATTGAATTAACAACCACGTGCGACACACGTGCCATAGAACTAGTCAATTAAATAGTACAAGTCGTTAGTACCTTTTTTTCTTTTTCTTCTTTCCATTAAATAAAGAGTTTAATGATACTACTTAAAATATTAAAGTTAAAATCAATATTAAGTAGTCTTTAATCAAAATAAAAGTAAATTGAATTCAATTTCATGATTAACTACGACAATACATTAAAGCAATTAATACTAATTAAAAGAAAAACTAATACTTATATAAATAACTATTTTTACATGATCTTTTATTCACTAACTACTACTATTAAAAAAAAAACTATTTATTTTTCATAGTCACAAAATCATCACCAATCAAATAATCAATCTTTCCTTCAGGCTGTTCCAAGAAATCTGTTACATCCACATATGTGATGTAAACATGAATTTTCAAAATAAAATTAGTCTCAGAATTTTTCTCTTTCTTCTTTAGTGGTGCTTGATAAAGCTCAATCAAATATTTTAGAGTACAATAATCTTATGCATAGTATCCTTTTTCACCATATAGAAAGCAAGTAATTGTTCCATATTTTTCATCTTTTTTTTTTCCTCTTGATGATAGTTTTTGTTTGATGAATGATTAACACCAAGAACAAGATTTATTTCTTGATCATCACTACTACGACCTTGACCACGTCCAGGACCGCAATCTTTTTCACGCCTAGCATGGTAGGCATACACCTCATTCACGTCAGGGAATGGTGCAGATTCGGTAGATCAATTCTCGTAATTTTTCATTAACAATTCATTATTTTGTTCAACCATGGGAAGATGAGACATCAGTTTAGTATACTTCTTGAAATCTTTCTGTCGATATTGTTGGTGCAAGAGCCCACTCGAGGCATGAAAGGTGGAGAGCATTTTTTCCATCATATCATCATCATTGACAGTCTCTCCACATAGTTTCAATTGAGAAGAAATTCTGAACATGATAGAGTTATATTCATGAACAAACTTAGGACCCCGTTTAACAATATATTTTTCAAGTAGTTTTTGAAAAATAAAACTTGACAAATAGTGTTTGTCATATAATTTACATTTTTAAATACTAAATATACTATAATGTTTGTCATAGACTGTACAATTTTAAATACTAAATATACTACTATTTGGGTTAAATTTCATTTTTTGTGAACTTTTATAAGTGAAATATGTTCTCCAAATACTATGGCCAAATACATGGTGAAACTTTACCCAGATCTTCACTCAAAGATAACTTGCCAAAAATATTATGAAAATCTATGATCAAACGCTAGCTTATAGTCTTGAAACCTCAGATGCATCCATTCATATCATGATTTTGAGAGGATGACAATCTTCAGGTATTCATACTTTTCTTTTACGCTATTCCACAAAAAAGTGGATCCTTATATTCGATAAAATTTTGTCAAGATGATGATGCAATAATATCATAATCTTAGCACGATTTTATTTAGATGTGTTGTTGTTGTTGTTGTTGTATTTTCTTTCTTAATGGTGTCTTCAAGACTCATAGCATCTAAGTGGATTCAATAAATTGCACCCATGAAAGATAATTCTTGCCCGAACTTTGAAGGAAAATGAACTCAAATTTTGTAAAATTATTAGTCATATGAAATGAAAGAATAATAATGCCTTAGCATTCAAACTGAGACGGTAGAGTCTCATCCCGATAATGCGTAGTAAAATATAAAGTAATAACAAGAAGAATGGAGAAGATAGATGAGATATCGTATTTCAGTTAAGTGATGATGCACAATGAATAGAACCCCTCTATTTATAGAGGAAATTCTTCCTAATTATTCTCCAAAAAAATAGACATATATCTTGATAGATACTCCATATATATATTGATACATAATCACTAAATTTTTTATATACATTCACAATTGTTGCAAATTAGTGCAACTTACTAGAAGTTGCTGACATAGTCAAGTTAGTTTTAAAGTTTCCATGTATTTAGGAAACTGATGTTTTATTCACTACCAGAAATTTACATTTTTTTGACTGAAATAAGTAGTTGAAAATTTTCGACTACTTCAGTCAGAAAGCTTATTTTTTATTTTTATTTTTTACAAAATATTTTTTCAATATTATTTGTGACAAAAACAGTCAGAATATTTGGCGGCAAATTTCGAGAAATATATATTCCGACTACAGTAGTCGAAAAGATAAATAATTAAATAAATTATTTATTTAAATAAATTATTAAATATATGTTTCCGACTACTATAGTCAAACTAATAAATAAATAAAATTAATAATTAATTTAATATATATCCAACTACTGTAGTCAGAAATATAAATAACTAAATAAATATAATACTAAATATATAATCAGTCCCTTATACAAAAATTAAATAATTATTTAAATAAATTATTAAATATATATTTTCGGCTATTGTAGTCGAAAATACTAACAACTAAATAAAATTAATAATTAATTAAGTATATATCTGACCACTGTAATCGAAATCATAAATAAATAAATAAATTATTAAATATATAATCAGTCCCTTAGATAGAAATTAAATAGTTATTTAATAAATTATTAAATATATATTTCCTACTACTATAGTCGAAAATACTAATAAATAAATAAAATTTATAATTAATTAAATATATATCCGACCACTGTAGTCGAAAATGTAAATAATTAAATAAATATATTACTAAATGTATAATTAGTCATTTATACGAAAATTAAATAATTATTTAAATAAATTATTAAATAGATATTTCCAACTACTGTAGTCGAAAATACCAACAACTAAATAAAATTAATAATTAACTAAGTATATATCCGACCACTGTAGTTGACAACATAAATAATTAAATAAATATATAATCAGTCCCTTATATGAAAATTAAATAATTATTTAAATTAATTATTAAATATATATTTCCTGCTACTATAGTCGAAAATACTAATAACTAAATTAAATTAATAATTAATTAAATATATATCCAATCATTGTAGTCAAAAATGTAAATAATTAAATAAATGTATTACTAAATGTATAATCAGTCACTTATACGTAATTTAAAAAATAAGTAAAATAAATTATTAAATATATAGTTTCAATTGTTGTAGTCGAAAATACTAATAACTAAATAAATATATGACTTAATATATAGTCATATTCTTATACTGAAAATTAATTATTAATTAAATTTCTGACTACTTCAGTCGGAACATTTAATAATAAATAAATATATTACTAAATACATTACAAAAAAGCTTCTCTATAAATATATTAAATGTATCTGACTACTCTAATCGGACATATTGAATAATTAAATATATTCAACTTTTACCTGACAGTAGTAGTCGGAAGATTATTTTTAATTATTAAAGTATTAAACTGTAGTGGTTTCCTTCTTCACTTCACTGCCTCTTTCAATTAGGGCAAAGTACCTCTCTCTTTCTCCCTCTCCATCGAAACCATTGAAGCTCCAGCAGTGGCAGTATGATCTCTCTCTCCTTCTCTCTCTTTTTCTCTCTCTCTCTCACACACTCACCATATTTAGATATCACCGCTGTAGATGGAGCCAAGTAGGCTATCGCCAGCAAGCTCAATCGCTTCCATGGAGGATGAGTCAGCATATAATGGTGTCTCTCTCTCACACACACAAATTTCTTTATTGGTGAGAGTGCAGAGTAGACTACCTCTGCTCTCTTTTGACCATTTTCATTACCTTTAGGAAAACATTTCTCCTTTATTTCTTGCTTGTTTGTGTTAAGAGTATATGGTCTTTCTTGATTCAATTTTATGTTATATTATTAAGTTACAAAAGAGGAAAGTATTGACAAGTGGTTAATTATTATTGTTGTTATCAGTATGTTATGTAAATTAAAATAGGGATTATTGGTTCAATTTTTCTTCTGGTTAGAGAGACTAACTTATCTTCGAGGGATGGTCTGTATTAGTTCCTAATACTTCTAATCTTTCAAAGTCTACTCAATGAGAGAAGTGTATCTGGTTGTCTTAGCATGGTTCGACCTATAGTCAGTGTAAGAATTCTGAGTGAATCTTCTATATTTTAGATGATGTGCCTTGGACTCATGAATTTTGGTTTTGTTGGGTAGAGATTGCAGATGTTAGTCACCACACTTTTGATATTCAAGTACAACTTATCCCAATCTGGTAGTTATATATATTTTAACATGATACTCATATTAATTGGTGTATTGTCTTTAATGAATTTGAGAAATTATATGGAATGAATAGTTAATGATAAGGGTACAACAGGAGAAAGAAATTCTCTCTCTCTTGCTATGCTTATAGTGGACAAGTGAAAGTGAAAAATTATTTTAGTATAGTGGACAAGTGAAAATGAATTTATTTTTAGTATAGTGGACAAGTGAAAGTGAACGGTTATAGTACACTTTTTGTTATTCCATTTTTATTTCTCCTCCCATCTTTTCATAAGTATTCATGTGTCTAATCATTAGTGGCTTAGGAATAATAGTTTCAATCTTCATCGAGAAGAATACCTACTTTGAGTTAGCTGATGCAAGTGCTACTACTAAGGCACCAAATGATATCTTTTTTCCTTGCAAGATTATTGTTTTACTTTTGTCCTTTATCCTCATTCTTCTAATTCTTGTGTTTAATTTGTTGATTATGCGATCACTTAAAATTGTAGCAATTTTTAAAAGTGTACCTAATTAAGTGTGTAAAGTATCATGTAAAAGTTAAGACTTTGAAATAATTCATTCATATTTGTAACACGTTCACTGTTGTGTCTTTTTCTTGGACCAGTAATTGAAAATATTTTCTTAATGGTGGTGAGGTTCAAACCCAAAATTGATGTGTGTTATGATATACTTGATATGCTTTCATATCATGTTGATGTGTGTGTACTGTCTCATTTAAAAGCTTCAGCAGTTCTTTGTACTGTGTGGTTGTCTAGTGTAAAAGCTTCAACTTCCAGAGAAGAACATATTTATTTGGTAATTTTAGGTCTGCAACAGTTAATAAACACAATTGCTTTAAAATGCCACAAAATGATGAGTGTGCCATGGTAGCTAGTTGGGTGGTGTTCAAAACCTCCTAATGATCCATTTATACTGAAAAAGTCTCATCGGAATTTGTTACTTCTTTTCCTGAGAGATTTAAAGAATGTATTTAGCTAGTTCGATATCCTATTGGCTTCAAATAGTTTTGACTTCCATAACCTTGCAATCTACTATTTTCTACTTGCTTCCCCTGGGTATTGGTCTAGGTAATTCTGATATAGTGAATTGAATTCTTATACTATCTAGGTTTTGCAATAGCTATTTGAATAGTTGACAATGAATAATGTGCTAATTGATACTCATCCTGCAAACGTGTTTGGGAAAATAAAGACCTGTTTGCAACTAACCTTCTATTAAAACCTTCTAATATGAAGAAAAGTATAAACACTAACTCTTAATAGCTATGATGTTCTCACCATCTAATGCAAGCAAATTCCAAGAGAAGCTAGAGTCTCGGGCTAATTTGTGATATGTTTCTACTATTATATATTTTTGATAAAGACACACTTCATTATTAGTAACATATTGGTGCAGAAAAAGAATTTATGCCATTCAGATTGAGTAGCAAAATATTTGGTTACCTTATCATATTTACTGAAATTATTACTACTATAGATTGGTGTAATAGTTAGGTCACACTCTTGGGCGCTCATATCTATTCTTCTTAGGTTGTCAAAGCATCTTTGATCCGACTTTAAAACATGATAATCACATATGGAACAAATTATTTTTTATGCCAATATTTTGGCAGTCTTCTTTAAAAAACAAGCATGATAATAGTCTGATGAGCAGACCCTAGTCTTCATTGTTATGTCATTTGTGGTACAAGAGTTTATGGACATGGTCATACTAAAACTTCTTCAGTGTTTCAATATGCGCTTTCTTTTTATTTTCTTGTTTTAATTTCTTTACCTCATCTGCTTGTCTTCATTTTTCCCTTTCTTTTACATTGTTTGTGAAGCTATCACATGGATTGGATTCCTTTCACTGATAAAAAAAATCTTCTTTTAATTAAAATATTCTGTTGTTGCTGGCTGCTTTACTATGTTGTATTAAATCTCTTAGTTTTCTGCTTGTGTCCACTGTGCAGTAGCATCTCTAAACAACCCTTTTATTGTTTTGTTTCTCTTGTTTTTGTTTCTCTTCTCTATTATTATTGTTGTTGTTCTTGAGTAGATGGAAAATGAAGATCGTACTGGTAATATGCATGATTTGCTTGTCTTGTTACATTTTCTTAAATCTTACTTCTTTAGTTCCTCTGCATAAAGCAAGTCATTTGAATCCTGTTAAGATTGTTTGATAAAAATGACATTAGTAACTCCATGAACAAAATTGAAGTATATAATACCATCTCTAGTGCATAGTATAGACATTTCAGCAAACTGAAATTGTTCCAAAATATTTGACATTACAGGAAAACAAGATGAGGCTTTCTTTCACTCAGTATTACAGGGAATGCAGAATTTAATTTTCGTTTGATCTAAGAAACATATATAGGCAGCATAACACAGACTAACTCCTTTTTGTGTTTTTTTTTCAGGTGTTTAATAAAGAAAATCAATGGCATCAAAAGGTCACGGTAATGAACGGCATAAGAAAGGTAAGAAAGGACCTGATAATCTTCCCGCAGGTCAATATACACCACCACCACCACCACCTGTTACCACAACTCTTCAACCAGCTACTACAAATATTATTCCTTTTCCAAGGGCAACTATTTCACTACCAAATACATTTTTCATGCCCCTATCGCCCCACCAGTTTCAACCTTCTTCTCCCCATAATAGTTTGCATAGTAGCTCTGCATCTGTACCTTCAACATCATCCACACCTAGCCTTTCTGGATTGAGAATTGGAGGTCCCATCACATCAATATTGCCCTCCATTAATAGTGCTGCAGAATCTAATGCTACAGCAGCTGCTTCTCAGATTCTGAAATCTAAAGAGGTAGTATAATATGATGGCAACGGGAGGCTAATTATCGCCCCTGATGGTAATGGGTAAGTAAATCTTATGTTTTACCATAATTTTTAAAATTTTCAAAAGCTAAGATAATTTAATATAATTTTATTGCAGGTCCATTCCCACATATAGCGGCGGACATATGGTTATAGAAGCAATTAAATCATTTTACATAGAGTCGTGGGGTAGTTGGAACGAGATTCGACTTGACATCAGAGTGCTTATGTGGAATCAGTTTGTGGTATAATCAAAATCAAAGAATTTATCATTTCAGTATGCTATCAATTATGAATTTACCTTTGTATCTATCAACTCATTTCATAACTTTATATTAAACTATTTTGCAGACAAATTGTGCATGGAATTCTTGTCATGATAATGAAATACAATGCATTTCAAGTTCAAAGCAGCTCAATGGATCAAAGAACACTTGGATAAAGCCCGGAGAAACTTGGAAAAACCTGGTTGGCTGAATGCTAATGCGTGGGTTCAGTTCTTGAAAAAATGGGATACACCTGAATATAGGGCAAGGAGAGAACGGGCAAAGGCAAATAAAGCATCTCAAGTGGGTGGCTCTTTGCACACTAGAGGTTCGATGAGTTTCGCTATCCACTGACAAAGACTGGTAATATTAGCTTAAAATTTTAATTTATTCGATTTAGTTCAACGTTCTAAACCGTGACATAATGAAGCCATGTGGGGATCTTTTGATTCACTATTGTTGTTATCTTGTTGTTGTTGTTCATCTTGAAGTCTAGTGAAGTTGTGTGTGGACTATTTCGATTCACTAGTATTGTTGATATCTTGTTGCTCTTATTGTTGTTCATCTTGAAGTTTAGTAAAGTCGTGTGTGGCCTATTTCGATTCACTAGCATTGTTGACATCTTGTTGTTCATCTTAAAGTCTAATGAAGTCGTGTGTGGCCTATTTCGATTCACTAGCATTGTGACATCTTATTACTCTTGTTGTTGCTTGTTTCTTTTGTTTTGAACTTGATCTTGTATCACACTACCTGATGGTTTTAGAAAGTAAGACAAAGGGAATTAGTTTGTATGGGAAGGGTGCCTAACTGCCTACCGTGATTAAAGGGGTCAAGAGTTTCTTTTGTTCAGTGACGACCATGAGGCAAACACACCTGGCTCATACTTCCTTTGTAGCAGAACAGCAATAGCACCTCCCGAACCTACATTCAGAAAAAGAAAGACGGGAAATCATCATCATCTTTTAGTTGGTATGATGATTTGAAGATGCTTACTGAAAAAACAATAAGAGTTACTATAGGATTTACTGCTATAGTGACCCTGAATGTGTAAAAGCAAGCTTAGTAGATCTGTGATTGAATACTTTAGGAGTTACTACTAATCAAAGGTGTTCATACCTATCAAAATCCTTACTGAAAACAGAATTTGACCTATGCATATCAACTGATTACTTTTCATAAATTTTGGTTGAAATTTAAACTGACTGACAGTGATTTACTTATTTTATATATTTGGAAATATGTGTGCTTCATATGGGGTTTAGGGTAGGAGTTAATCTTAAGAGGTCTAGTTTTGAACTTTGACCAAAATGTCAACCTTTTCATGGTAACTAAGTGATATCTTATGCTTCATGTCCAACTTTGTTTGCTTAGTAAAATCGCTGAATCTGGGCCGAATGTGTAATTCAATAAATATTAGACCACAACCTGTGAAGCCTATGAGTCTAATGAATTGATAAAGGTTTATGATGTGAAGGTCTCTGTAGTCTCTTATCATTATATAGGATAAACCCAAAATCAGTACATAGTACCAAGA
>NC_061115.1:50202439-50215524 GCF_002878395.1 Capsicum annuum
TAAAGACAGTTAAATTCTTCAGTTTAACTGTTCTAAAGTTGCTTCAACAATTCTCAGCTAACACTATCAAGTTCAGCTGTCTTGTGGTCATACTGCTAGCAACTGCAGGACCAAGCCAACAGAACCAAATTCAACCACTACATAACCATTGCTGCATTTTGTGCCATCATCCTGCACCAGACCAATCCATCCCATGTGGAATTTCAAACTTTTCTTAAAAATTTAGAGATTTAAGCATCTATTGGGCTTGGTAGAGTACATTTGAACTCTTTTACACTATTTGGTATTGATTAGGGTTACATTCTCTCTATTTAACGAAGTCTTGGTGCCTACGGCTTAGTCGAATGCATGATCTGTATATCTGTGATAAAGTTATATTGAAATGTCTTTCTGAAAATTTGTTAGCATAAAGATAATGACAATCAAATCTTGCACCACATTTCTAGTATCTTTGGTTTCTGAATATTTCTAGTATCTTTGGCACATTTCTGTTGAATGTATTAGCAACGTTGGGGCATTGGCTCCCTATATAGCTGTAGACCCCTTCCAAACTATCTACTTATAGCTTAAACAATTGAATAGAATCCACCTAAACTACTACTTCTGTTGGATTTGAGTATTTTTTAATGATGGACTCCATGATCTATTTGTATTAGTCTTAAGATGTTTTGGTCTATGCTTCCCGGACTTATCTTCATACTTGCATTATCTCTTTTTCTAAAATTTTGCAGGAATATGAAAATGGGGGAAAAGAGCGCCCTTTTATTGATGTCTACGAAGAAACGCATAGGAAGAAAAACAAGGATGGTACAAGAGGAGATTGGGTTGAAACTCGTGCTAAAAATGCATATGTAAGATAATAACTTTTACATACATTATTTTATTATTACTCAACTTTGCTTGTTTACATACTGACGAATAATTTTTCTTTCAGGAAGAATTTAAAAAAAGCATAGAAGAGCGGTGTCAAACCCAACCTACTTCAGAAGATGGTACCATGGTCCAACCATTACCTGCAGAGCTGAATAATATGTGGACAAGTGTGGTAGGTGGTCCAAATAAAGGTAGAACCTACGGGACATGGGTTCTCCAATCCTCGAGTAGTCTTTCGTTGTTTCCCAGTTCCTTTTCTACTTTACAAATTATGGAAGAAATGGAAGCAATGAAAAATCAAATTGTGGAATTAATGCAGAAATGTGCAGCTAACAATGCTAAGTTTGCTAAATTTGATAAATTGGAGGAGTTGGTTAAGAAGCACATGTCGCAAGTATTTCATAACGAGGAAAATAATGAATCTGATGATAATTAGATTGTAGTTATTGTTCTTATTTTTTGTTGTGACATTTAGATGTTTAAACTATTTGATTTAAGGTTTGTTTTGAATGGTTTAAAGTGGTTGTATTTATAAATTTTTATCGTATTTGATCTTATTGTGAAAAATACATTAGTTATGTTGTTTATAATTTGAAAGCAGTGTAAGCTAATGCAATATAATAATTATTTATTAAATAAGAATAATGATTAAATAATTATTTATTAATTTTTTGACTACAGTGGTCAAAATAATTAAAATTATTAAATAACTATTTATAAACTTTTCGACTACAGTGGTCGGAATAATTATAATTATTAAATAATTATTTATAAAATTTTCGACTACAGCGTTCGTAATAATTATAATTATTAAATATTTATTTATTAAATTTCTGACTACAGTGGTCGGAATAATTAAATTATTAAATAATTATTTATTAAATTTCCAACTACAGTAGTTGGAATAATTATAATTATTAAATATTTATTTATTAAATTTTTGACTACAAAAGTCGGAATAATTAAATTATTAAATAATTATTTATTAAATTTTCGACTACAGTAGTCGAAATAATTATAATTATTAAATATTTTTTTATCAAATTTTCGACTACAACAGTCGGAATAATTAAAATTGTTAAATAATTTTTTATTAAACTTCCGACTACAGTAGTCGAAATATTTATAATTATTAAATAAATATTTATTAAATATCCAACTACATTTTCGACTACTGTAGTCGGAAATATTTTTTTCACAAGCTATATTCCGACTACCATCAAACAGTTGAAAAGTAGTCGGAACTACCTTATTTTCCGACCACATTCCGACTACATTGGCCGTCGAAAATTTAATATTTTCTAATAGTGTTTATTTAGGAGTTAGTACTTTTTATTTTTTCAAATAAACGTTAGTTTAGTTGAGAGTTTTTAGGTCTTTTTAGTATTTATAAAGCTGTAATTGTCATTAGCTAAATTCATTGAGAAATAAAATTACAATTGCAGTAGAACTTTCTCTCAGTAGCTTTCTCTTTGGCTATTTTTCCTAAGTCTGATATTTTGTTACATGGTATCAGAAGCTTTGGTTTCCTATCAAGTGTTTTATTCCTCAATAAAGATGAATGGTGGAAGTAGTGTCTCTATAGACAAGCTAGTTGGTAACAATTATAGTTACTGGAGGCTTTGCATGGAAGCTTATCTGCAAGGGCAAGATTTGTGGGATCTTATCTCTAGTGATGCTGTTGTGATTCCAGAAGATATACCACAAAATGTAGAACTAAGGAGGAAGTGGAAAATTAAGTGTGGCAAAGCTTTATTTTCTTTGCGAACATCCATTAGTAAGGAGTATATCGAGCAAGTTCGTGATGTAAAGTCACCAAAGCAAGTATAGAAGACACTTGAAAGGTTGTTCACTCAAAAGAACACGATGAGGCTTCAATTTTTGGAGAATGAACTTACAAGGGTGAATCAAGGTAATTTTTCAGTTTCAGAATATTTTTTAAAAATTAAAACCTTATGCTTTAAAATTTCAGAATTGGATATGGAGGAGCCTGTGAGTGATGCTCGTTTGCGGAGTTATTTTATTTATGGACTACGGAAAGAGTTTATGCCGTTTATCTCTTCAATACAAGGATGGGCAAATCAACCTTCTATTATTGAGTTGGAGAATCTTCTTTTAAATCAGGAAGCATTCGTGAAACAAATGACCAACAACTACAAGCAATCTCCTACTCTAGTAGAGGATGCTCTTTATACAAAAGCAAAAGAAAAAAATAATTCTTTTGAAAAATATTCCTCAGGTGACAACAAGCAATCCAAAACCGAAGGATGGTTCAGAGGCAATTTAAAAAGTTGTTATAGGTGTGGAAAGCCAGGACACTTAAAGCGGGATTGTCGTGTGAAGCTGGTATGTAATCGGAGTGGAAAATCAGGTCATATTAAACAAAATTATCGGGTAAATCTTATTAGAGCAAACGTTGCACATAAAACAAATGAGTTTGACCAACTCGAGTGGGAATAATGCTTATCTATTGAAGTTGTTGATGAACCTGCTACTGTGAATCCTGCCGATCAACAAACCAATATGGAAGCATATGTTAATGCCTCCATAGATTATAATAAGAATTGGATTATTGATTCTGGCTGCTCAATGCAACTGGAAATGTCTCTTTTCTCTCTGATATTCATCCACATAGTGGAAATAAATCCATTATTACAACTGATAATTCATTAAATCCAGTAGTGAAAGAAGAAAATTTCAACATCACGAAAGATATTTCAAATGTTGAAAGCGTTTCTTTCAAAGATGTTTATCATGTTCTAGGCTTAAAGAAGAATCTTGTTTCAGTTTCTCAGATTGTTTTTTCTGGGAGGTATGTTCTTTTTGGTTCAAAAGATGTAAAAATTATTTCCAATATAAAACAACTTGAAGCTGATGTTTTAACTATTGAAAAAAGAAAAGACTGACTCTATGTATTGTTTGCAAGTGATGCATATATTGAAAAGATAGATCAGAATGCAAGTGTGACACTTTGGCATGCTTGGTTAAGCCACATTGGCTATGAATTGCTGCAGGAAATCACTACAAAGAAACTCCTTTATGGAGTTCCCTTCTTTAAGGAAAATCATCAAGATGTTGTTTGTCTTGGTTGCTACTATGAAAAATCACATCATCTTCCTTTCCCAAATTCGAACAATAGAGCTATGTTGTGCTGCAGTTGGTTTATTCAGATCTAATAGGTCCAACAAGAAAATCCAGTTTCAATGATTTTCATTATGTAATGATTCTTGTGGATGATTTATCTCGATACACTTGGGTGTTTTTCTTAGAACAAAAAAGTGAGACTCTTTTCAAATTTATTCAGTTTAAGAAGCGGGTGGAGAAAGAATTTGGGCTGCAAATAAAGTGTCTACGAAGCGAAAATGGAGGAGAATACATGTCTAATCAATTCTAAAATTACTGTAGAGTACATGGAATTCGGCGTCAAATGACTTGGCCAGAAACTCCACAACAAAATGGAGTTGTTGAGTGCAAGTTGGCACATCTCACATCCATGTGCTTGTCATGGTTGCATGCAAAGATGCTTCCGAGAGAGCTATGGGCAATAACTATTCAATTAGCTTGTCATGTCATAAATCGTCTACCTCCATGGCCAGGGACAAAATCATCTCCTTTTGAAGTGCTATACCACTAAAAACCCAATGTGAGTTATTTTTAAGTCTTTGGCTCAGTGTATTATGTTCATGTCTCAAAAACTAGTCGAACTAAACTTAACCCAAAAGTAAGACGTATTTTTATTGGTTATGATACTCACAGAAAGGATAGAGATGTATGAATCTAGAAAGAAAGAAAGTTGTTGTTTCTCATGATGTGGTGTTTGACGAAGTTTCATATCGTGAGATTTATGTAAATATGAATAGTAACAAGTTGCGGTTTCACCCTTCTTAGGTGATGATGCATCCAAAGTAAGGGAAAGTAATACTACTCCTTCTGGAGAAAATATTCAGCAAAAAGAGATTACAAGGACTACTACTCGGACGTCTTCTAGACAAAGAAAACAACTTAATTATTTAACTGATTATAAAGTTCAGTTAAATCATCGCTCTATTGTGTCCTACTTTTTGATGGGAGATTCATGTAAAAATGAACCTCAGTCTTATAATGAAGCTAAAGGCATTTCTGAGTGGGGAGAAGCAATGCAGGAGGAGATATCAACTTTAAACAAGAATTGCACATGAGAGCTTGTTCCAAAGCCACAGAATATTGAATTAGTTACTTGCAAATGGGTTTATAAGTTGAAGAAAAAGAATGATGGTACTGTCGACAAGTATAAAGCTAGTCTTGATGCTTGTGGTTTCTTTCAGCAATATGGTCTGGATTATGATGAAACTTTCAGCCCTGTTGCTAAAATAGTGACAATTAAAATGATTATTTCATTAGCTGCTTATAAAGGATGGAAATTATGGAAATTAGATGTGAAGAATTAATTTCTTTATAGGGAGTTGGATCGAGATATCTTTATGAAGCAGCAACATGGATTCATTTCTAAGGAGTTTTCAGAATATGTGTGCCGACTCAAGAAGGCTTTGTATGGCCTCAAGTATGCTCCACGTGCATAGTATGGTAAAATCGCCCAATACCTTAGTTTCTGTGGTTTCAAGTCTTCGAATGCAGATTCAAGTTTATTTATGCACAATGCTACTTCTCTATGTGGATGACATAATCATTACAAGTAATGACAATGCTAAAATAACTCATCTTCAAAATGTTGTCTTTTCATTTTGAAATAAAGAGTTTGGGAGAAGTGAGCTATTTTCTTGGTTTGGAGGTTGAAAAGTCAGATGGATATTTTGTCTTTAAAAAATAATATGCAACAAACTTATTGAATCATTTTCGTATGGGGAATCAAAAGCAATGACTACTATGGAACCATGCTTGAAGTTAATCAAAGATGGAGGAAAACTGCTAGAAGATGCAACATTATTTCGACAGCTCGTTGGTAGCCTATTTTATTTAACTATCACAAGGCCTGACATTTCATATTT
The DNA here is from genome assembly GCF_002878395.1 of Capsicum annuum. Classification (NCBI taxonomy): domain Eukaryota; kingdom Viridiplantae; phylum Streptophyta; class Magnoliopsida; order Solanales; family Solanaceae; genus Capsicum; species Capsicum annuum. The sequence goes on from NC_061115.1 coordinate 50,208,298, forward strand.
TGTCAGAGTCATCTCTCAGTTCATATACAAACCATATGTGAGTCACTTAATTGTAGCAAAAAGGATCATTCGAAATGTAAAAGGCACTCTTATTTTTGGGTTAATATATAAGCAACATACATCATTTCTTTTGACTGGCTTTGTAGATGTAAATGATAGGCACTCCACAACAGGGTACTGTTTTAATAAAGGTTCGGTACCTATCTCATGGTGCAGTAAGAAGCAAATTACTGTTGCTCTTTCAAGTTGTGAAGCTGAATATATAACAGCTGCTATGGCCACTCAAGAGTATATTTGGCTAAAGAGGCTTATTCAAGAAATGTTTTGTGTCTTGGACTATCCAGTCCCTAATTATTGTGACAATGAAAGTGCAATTAAGTTTGCTGGAAATTCAGTTTTTCATGCCCGCACAAAACACATTGAAACACACTACCATTTCGTTCGAGAAAAGGCCTTGACTCAGGACATTCAACTTCTGAAAATACGAACAGAAGATCAAGTTGCTCATATATTTACTAAAGCACTTAGTAAAGGAAAGTTTGAAATGTTTCGAAGTGCTCTTGGTGTCGTTGATGGTAAGTTTGTACTAAGAGGATGTTGCAAATTAGCGCAACTTACTAGAAACTACTGATATAGTTTTTGCTGACTGAGTCAAGGTAGTTTTAAATTCACCATGTATTTAGAAAACTGATATTTTTTTATTTAGGAGTTAGTGCTTTTTATTTTTCTAAATAAACGTTGATTTAGTTGAGAGTTTTTAGGTCCTTTTAGTATTTATAAAGTTGTAATTGTCATCAATTAAATTCATTGAGAAATAAAATTACATTTGCAGTAACACTTTCTCTCAATAGCTTTCTCTTTGGCTGTTTTTCCTAAGTTTGATATTTTGTTACAACAAAAGAATGATAAACAACAGTATCATTTATAACCAAAAAAACATTTCTAAAAAATATTTTACTCCATACGAAACACATCCTAAGTGATTGTTTGGTGCAAGGTACTAAAACAAATAATCTTGAGATAAAATAATAGTTTCGAAATAAAATTTTTAATATCTTGTTTGATTGTCAAGTTTGAAATAACTTATTTCGAAATTAACAAATAATACCAGAATAAGTTATCCCATTATTTCGAAATTAACAAATAATACCAGAATAAGTTATCCCATCATTTTGGTTGTATAATAATCCAATCATAATTTATCTTTGAGATTAATGACAACTCTTCACACACACGTTTTTCAACAAGTTGTTTCTTTAATTCTGTTATAGAGGATACTTTGAATATTGTTGTGCTTCTAGTGCAGAGTTATACATATTAAGAAGTTTAATTTGATTTTTTCTGCTTCTCCGTTGAATTTAATTTCACGTGGCACTGGCTAATCTGGATAGCAGTCACTGTCTAATCTGCTTCTTTGTTCATATCATTTCTGTTTATAGCACTTCAATACTCAATAAGCAGAGTTGGATATCTTCAAATGCGTGAGAAATTTTTAACCCTCTGTGCTACAATTGAAACTTCCAACATCTAAGTTGGTGGTTAAGGGCTGAGTCTGGATAGTCAGAAATTCCTTCAATTTATGAAGGACATTGGCACATAATTGGACAAATACGCGTGAATTTGATATATTGGCATATAACTGAACATAAAAAAAATCATAGGAATGCACACATAAATATAATTAAGCTAAATAAGGTAAAATGTATGTTTATAAACAAACAATATATTCTAACAAAGAATGCAATGCATATTATTTTTAGTATCACAAACAAAACAACCACTAAAAAAAATAAAATCAGGATAATTAATCCCAACATAACTTGTCTTCAAACCAAACAACCCCTAAGTTATTGGTAATCCTGCTATCACAGGGTAAAAGGATGAGAATTTAACTTTAACTTGAAATTATAATTTTAAATTTTCAAATTCACCTCAAAGGTAAAATTTCAACTTCAAATCTTTTAAAATTTAAAACTTGATCCATAATTTTAGATTTTATAAAAAAGAAAAATAAACCTTTGTTACAAAAGTTATTACCCGATTCCCACCTTGCCAACCCTACTTTTCCCCACCCATAAAACACACCCAAAAATCGAGTGGGGATATTGCAAGTAATCCTTTGTTAATCTTTAATTTAGTAATTTTTGTTAAGTCAGATTGTATAATAATTGGGGGAATGATAACTGAAATACCGTCAGCGTGAGTTATAACACGTTCTGCTAAGATCATTAAACAAGAAGAAACACAACTCTTTCGCTAACGAAAACACTTAAAAGAAGCCCCAAAGTGGAGACAATCCCCATAACAAAGGCCAGGTTGCTTGGACCCTTCAAAAATACTGATGTGTGTGTCAAACGCTCCAAAAATAGTGTATTTTTAGAAGATCCGGCATGGGCATGGCAATATTTTTGGAGAGTACGTAGACAATGGGGAAGGAAAATCGGGCTATTTTTCTAATTTTGGCATCAGCAAAGGAGGTTGAATATTTAAGAAAAGGGCAGACTTGTAATACACAAAAGAAAGTTCAAACACTTGAGAGGACACATTTTCATTTCAGAAAATAGAAAGATGTGAGCAACAGTTGGAGATTACTTGATTTTTCTCTGATCCAAGTTATGCAATTTCACAAGATTTTAGGATTCATAATATGCATGTACACATACATGACGGTCACGATAAGTCTAACTAATGGCAACTGGAACCAAGAGTTGAATCGACTTTCACTAATCTGAGCAAGATAATCTACACTGGAGTAAACATCTTTTCGAGGATCTAACACAGGCATATGATACCCCAACATGTTCAAGAAAAACCTGCCGTCAGGACATGTACCTCATCTTTGCCAGTCAGGACAAAACTCAGGTGTCTATTAACCACAAGTTCACAACCATAGGCATCAAAAAGAAATAAATGGGTAATAACGGTTTGCTTAGTTTTTCACATGTAGGCATTCACATTTGCATCTTTTTACCTCTATCTATCCATTTTATGACTTGTACAGGCAAGCATAGTCGAACTTTGAAACACGAAGGTAGAATCCGCAGAAAGGGCCAAGTTCCCTGCCAATTATGAATGAATCCAGACAGCTACCCGGTAAGCTTAAATGACAACTGCTAGCCAGCTTGTCATTCAAATTCCAAATCAGGTTAACCTTTTATAAGAGCTGGCCTACCATATACGAACACACATTCATTACACCGCAAAAAAAAAAGATGTAGTTAATGTTAAAACCATTTGATTGGTGCATAAATCTTTTTCCAATTACTTCTTTCACATATCAAAACCATAACTTATCATTATGAATCAGATATTGAAAAAACATGTCTTTAATGCACTATTGTCACAATAAAATGAATAAAGCTCAAAATAACATAAACTGAAACTGAAAGTAGAAACAAAGAGGTGCTAAAGTACCAATAATTTCAAAAGTAATCTTAATTTGTAGCCTGTCAACACGAATAAATGTATTTGGTACATAAACCGAGATGTCAAATGAACATCACTACAGAACCCTATTTTTCTTCCTCAACAATGTCAAGAAAAATAAGGATGACAGCAAAACTAAAAAGACTACCCTGTATGATTTTTCCTGAGAAGCTTTAGGAAAACCAAAATCTTTCACTATATTGCTCCCTTCTTCAAGTTATTATTTTACCTCTGCGGTCACCTTTGGAATTTATGCAATTGAAAATGGGCGAAGATAAAATTGTACTCATGACCAACCTTCTAAAGAACATAATTCTGTTGAATATGGGGTATAGTTTGGTAATCTGAAAAGACAAAAACAGAAGAATTCAAAAGAGAAAAGGTTGGGATAAATTACCAATTGGCAAGAATCCTGTTCTCCAGAAACCAATTCTGTATCTACTAGCAAAAATCACTGCTATAGTACACATGATCAGCAACCCATGACAGCACAATTATACACAAAGCTACCAGATCGCTTTTGTCCAAGCAAGTTCCAATGAGGTGGTCCTTCACTTGGAATCCATGAATTAACTTCGATATGCCCTTCATCCATGGTTCTAGGCCCTCCAATTACAATTAGCCTATCACCACAAGCCCTAAAAGCCAAACCCCAACCATTCATCGAAGCTGCTCTTTCAGGTAATCTTCCTACGGTAGCCCATGCTTTATTTTGCTTGTCATACTTCCTCACCTCCATGTCAGCATAATCAGCAGCATACAAATCATTATTTACCACAGCCACCAAAGGAGGCGCTTCAGATGCAGCAGGTGTATCGCCCCTAGCTCGGACAGGAGACATGCTCGAAATTTCAGTCCATTTTCCTGTTACCAGATCATATTCCTCTCCACAGGTCAATAGCTTTGACTCTGTTCCTCCAATGCCTCCAATTACATAGAACTTTTTGTCCATAAATACTGCAGAACACATCTTACGCTGCTTGTTCATGCTTGGTAAAGTCTTCCACGTTCCCGTCTCTGAACTGTAAAGTTCTGCTGATTTAAGGATATTTCCCTGTGAGTCACAACCACCAGCTAGAATGGCAATCTCCCCAAGGCTGGCAGAGCCAAACAAACACCTTGGTGCATTCATTTGCATTCCAGATGACCAAGTGTTTGTTAGTATACTGTAACGATAAATGGCATGCGACAAAATCTCCTTTCCAAACACAAGAAGCTCTGTGCCAACTGCAAGAGACTCCTTATCTGAGAACACAAAGCATTCATTGGGATTCATTGATGGTAGATGCATCCAACGGCAACGACTGGGGTCAAAAGCTTCCCATTCAAGTAGCTGGCAAGAGAAGTAAACCCAATGCTCAACCTTACCATATTGACGCCGCAGTCTGTAAAGCTCGCCACTCCTAATTAATGAGCGAAAGCTATGATTCAAAGATGCAATAGTGCCATAATCAGACCTAGAGCAACGAATAAGAGAACTAATGGAGTTGTCTCGGCCAATGGAAGGAATAAGAGAGCTAGAATCAGAATTATCGGCAGCATGACACTGATTACCAGCATGGTCATTTGGTGATACTGAAGCATCACCTAATGATAGAGCAACTTCTCTATTGACAGAATCAGATCGCTTTGGCAACTTGCGTTGCACAACTTCATTCTCCTGATTATTTACCAATGGCCTTTTACTGTGCTGAACTTCAACCGTATCAAGGCTGTAATTCATGCAGGCTGACCAGTTGCTTTCTCTAGGAAAATCCCGTGGAACCAAACAAGACCGGTCTTCCAACATGTTTCAAGGTTCAACCTAAAGAATTCCCAATAAGAATTCATTAAAACAAAGACAGAAACCTATTGAATTCTAAGAAACCTAACAGAGAACTGAACAACAAGATTCTCCCTCTTCAAAGAACAAGAAAGGAAATCTCTAACTTTATTTTCATAGACATCAATTCATCCCAAAATAAAGCAATCCCAGTAAAGCCAATATCTTATAATGAATAAGTCAATCCATATTACACAAATGCAAGGAATAGTCATGGGAAAAAGATAAAATTAAATTTATGACCACACTCGTTTGAAAATCCAGATAAACTGACTCATACAAAGACTTGTTTCTTCAATACACATCATAACTGCAGAAGCCAGTAAACCCTCAAAGACAATCGAATTCTTCACCTCAAAGCTGAAGATTTTCAATCAAATGAGCATGCAAGAAAAAAGAATAACAATCCATATTATGCAGCTTCTTAAAAAGATTCATTTTCAATAAATACAATAACTGAAGACAATTGAACAAAAATTACATACTTGGCATCAAAACAAACTCAAAGCAACAATCCAGATAAGTAACTTCCACAAAGATTCAATTTTTTCAATACATAAGGTAATTGATGAAATCAGTAGACCCTCCAAGATAATTAAACATGCCCAATCTGAAACTTTGGATCAGCTGAGCATGCACGAATTATCCAATAAGCACCAGATCTCTTATTTCAGATTAGATAACATCATTAATTGAAACCAAAAACTCCAATTTTGCATAGATTTCAATCACAGTAACTCCATTAGATCTCTTTACCGTGCTTACCAAATTAAAGGCATCACTTGCAATATAAAAAATAGTAACAGAAAAAGCTAAAATAACAAAAAGAGGAAGAAACTCCAAACATATTAGAAGGAACTTACGAATTGGATAAGAAGAAAGGAGTACCTTATTGGATTATGTGACAAAGAACAATATGTTCTCTCTTTTCTATGTATACATCATCAAGTTAAAATTCTACCGTGTGTTTGTGTTTTTTCTTTTGTGATTGTGGGTTTCAGCTATAAGTTTTTCCTCTGGATTATCTGTGCAATCAAAGTAGACTTTGGCTTCTGCATTGGGGCATGCCCCTTTTCTCTCTCTTCCACACTATGTTGTGTCAATTAACTAAATAAATATATACAAAGGAAAAAATTAAGAAGATATTACTGTTCATTTTGCATAAAAGTTGTTTACATAATTAAACAGGACAGCTGGACATGTGCTTATGCATATGCTTCTTTTCCCCATTATGTGTGTAAAACAGAGAGTAAAGAGAATGATAATTATATGGCCCATGGACAGCCCTAAACTTGGCACGATATTTTACTTTGACATCTTAAATGAATCTTGTTAACTTTTGACACCTCAAGTAATTTTAAAATGTGTTATTTTGACACTGTTTTTTGAATCAGCAAAAATCCTGTGCTACACGCACTGAAAGCGCATTCGAGGAGCATTTTTATTAATTTTTCATCTTGCTTCTCTTTCTTCCTCATTCTTTCTCCTTTTCCCTCCATTTTTTTTCTTTACAAGCTTCCATTATTAAGGAATTCATTTTCTTCACCGTTAATTTTAATTTTTGATATTAATGTATTCTTCTCCTTCATTTCTCAAACTTTTGATAAATTTTAATAATATTTTATTGAGTTATACTATTAATTTTACTCTTTTTCAATTTTAATTTGATCCAAAAGACAATTTTTCCACCATGAACAATACACACTATGAACAACAACAATAAACACCATGAACACCAAATAATACTCCTTTCATTAATCAACGAAACACACCCACTGTTATTAATAACACTTAGATTTTTCCTAAATATATATTATTAACATAATTTAAATTGTGCATACCCATATACTTTTCTTAAAATTTCAACAAAATGGCATCAACTACTTAATGGCTGTAGGAATTTTTTTTAACGCAACATGATATGTAAACCAAAATACATAAGATGTCTCCGGTGAGCTTTGTGTGCACGTTTTCGGTAA
>NC_061115.1:50215624-50240458 GCF_002878395.1 Capsicum annuum
GGGGGGCAGGGAAATTAAATTTTATAATTTTTTTATAATTATGTAAGTTAAAATTGCCAAGTGGCAATATTTGATTGGTGTTTTTTTTATTTTAATTAAAAATAGATATTTAACAATTAATTTGAAGAAAAATGACAAATGTCATAATATTATTGGTTACTTTATACGTCATCGGCGCATGTAATAAACATACACAATATATTTTTGCTGATTCAGCAAAAAGTGTCAAAATAATATCTGCGTATGCTATTTGAGGTATCAAAAGTGAACAAGGTCCAATTGAGGTGCCTAAGTGAAAGATCGTGCCAAGTTCAGGGGATACCGATGGGTTTGGCCTAATTATATATAGAAAAATATAGAGAGAGAAGTAGAACTATGAAGGATAACACTGAAGGAAGAAGGTTGTGGACCCCTACAACTTATAAGTTTTATATGAATCTCTACTGTTTTAAATTTTCTTTTTAATGTATTTTCAAAAAATATTATTTTTCTGTATATTATTATTTTATTTACTTAGTATGAGCGAGGGAAAAGCCTATTTCAATGGGGGTATTTTGCTCTTTTCGTCTAATTATGTTCTATCTCCTTCTTTGCAACTATACGTACCCTATTTTCTGCTTAATAGTCTGGTTAAGGCCTATTCGTTGATATGTTTATCTTATTGGGGGTATTTTAATATTTTCATCAAATTATATTCTATCGGCATCTTTGTAACTACAGGTGCCCTGCTTTCTACGTTATAGTCTGGCTAAGGCTTGTTCATCGACATGTTTGTTTTATCGACGGTATTTAGATCTTTTTATCTAATTATGTTCTATCTACATTTTTATAACTATATGTGTCCTACTTCTTGTTTATAGCCAGATTATTGATAGAAATTTATAAACACTACTCATTATTTTTATCAAGTTTATCTGATGGGCTTCGTGTCTTTCACCTTCATGTATGTATCTCATCTTTATGTATTTTATCTTGCCTCTTAGTCGAATTTAATTATGATGGTTTTTGTTTTGTGCGATTTGGTATGTTAGAATGATATGTTTCTATTTGAATTTTAATTTTTGTTATATATGACATACGAATGTATGCATTAAATGAATTTGGACCTTTTTTCGAGGTGAGGGGATTAATGCCCATATATTTGCTATATGAAGAAATAAATTTTAATGCTTCACGTGAGCTATAACTTTTAACAGACCAAAAGTGTATATTTTTTTGTAGTATTTTTCTTTAGATCTTCTGCGTCTTTTATTATGTTTATAATCTTTGAATTTCATGATGACTCTATATTTTATCTTAACCAAGGAAGGATTAAGGCAAAATTTAATATGTTTGTAAAAAACTTTTTCTCTTTAATTATTTGCGAAAATTCTCTTATAAGTAGCCTCTTTCAATTTTAATTATTTATGTAGCTTCCTAATTTTTTTTTATTTAATGCTGATGTCTCTTTAATTATTCTTGGTCATGTGATGCTTGCTTCAAAAGGAGACACTTTTTTTCCACTAAATTTATAGGAAGAAGATCCCATTGTTTCAAGGTTAGCATTTTTATCTAAATAAAAGGTACCATCTATTTTTTTTCAATGGATACTAACATATCTTTGTGAAATGATATGAGTGTCATGCTAGATAGAAGAGTCTCTCTCACACACACATACACACACCAAAAATACACATGCATGCGCGCGCGCACACAGACATATGCATGCGCACATGTGCACACAAACACACAGAGTCACACATAGACACACACACACATATAAATGTATACATGTCATTGTTTCTCGATAGCCCTCATATTGTCTGTGACTATAAATATTATGGTGATCTCGATGGTCCATATAGAAATTTACTTATGTTCTGCTATGAACTATTAGGTTAGCTAAAATATTTGCTGCATGATTTTCTAATTGTAGCGATTTCAACAAAGGCTATTAATAAATTTAAATATATTTATCTGTATTTGGGCATAACTAATGTTCATCAGTAGCATACATATCAAACTAGGTTTGCTTAGAGAAAAGTGTGTCATTAAGTGTCAGTTGTGCCTTCCGAGATTGGGACGTGATATAATAGTTCTAATATATTATCTACTGATGAAGCTAGTAGCTATGTTGGTCACACTCCTTGTATTGATGAATATATTAAAGTCTAATATCATATATTGTTTGTCAAAATAATAAATTATTTGATAATACTTATATCAATATTAGAGTATGAAGTTGTCATTGACCAAAGTTTCAAAAGTATTTCTATGAAAAATATACCTTCTCCTCCTCCCCCTCCTCCTTCTTCTACCTTTTTTTAAACTCCTCTTTCTACTTAACACTACTTAAAAGTACTTTTATTTTTTAAAAAACTTGACAAGTATCTTCAATCTCTGAAATAATACTCTATTTTTCTAAAAAAATAATATTTTTAAATTTCGATATCAATTTAAAAACTAATTGTATCAATATAAGAGTATGAAGTAGTGATTGACCAAGGTTCTAAAATTATTTATATGAAAAGATTACCTTTTTTCCCTTTTTCATACCACTACTTAAAAACATTTTTTTTTCTTAAGAATTTGCCAAAATACGTTCAATCTCTCAAATAAATCACTTTATATTTTTTTTTACGAAAAATAATACTTTTAAATTTTCAAAAGTTTGGACAATCAGGATATTATCGTTTAGCCTAATAAAAAAGCTACTCTCTTCATTTTAGTATAACTTCGTTGAATAGGGTCAGGATGCTTCATAAACAAGGGTATGATAGACTATTAGAGGTTCATCTTCAAATTTAAGATGTTCGAGTCTGAAGATTTTTTTTTTTTTGCATGTTATGATTATGTTTGTCTATTAATTCTTGAATTTAAATTCTCAATATTTTAATATTTGTATTGTAGATTGAATCCTAGACCTAGACTACGAAAATGGTTACAGATTTCATTGATGATCTTCTTTTCTCTTGGGTTGCTTCAGTTTTTATGGTACCTTCAACATACATCTCTTCTCTTGGGCTGCTCCAATTTGTATGGTACCTTCAACTTTGTATGTAAATGAATATTTGATATACATATTCATGTATTTAGCATTTTTGAGGAAAATTTCTTTTCAAGTGTCAAAAATAACAACACCGCATATATGATCGACATTAAAATATAACTATTAACCAATCAGAAACCTCAATCAATTGGACAAATTATCTAGAAACTCAATTGACCGGCTAGACCATTGGGAGTCAAAAATTGTAACCTAGAGCTGAGAAAGATGACTAAATATTTGTGTTACCAACGTCTTATTTGTTAATATTATGAGTTCTCACGTGTTTTTTAATTTTCTCGATATGATCAAAATCATAAGGGTGGTGGTATTTGCTCATATTTTTTTTTTATGTACAGGTATTGCTAATATCTTTTTTGAATGTGTTTAGTTGAAAAAAGGTCCAACACAAAAGATAAAGAAATTAAAAGATCCAAAAAATGCATACGAAAATGACCGGTGAGATGCATACTGTGCAACCTAAAGTTGCCACCATGCGGTGAGGCAGCAAGCTATAGATAGAATTAGACAACTGCGCGCTCAGACTCTCTACTATGAGACTATATGGCATAAGACATTTAAGTTTGACGTTTTAAGGGTAATTTCAAGATTTCTCACAAATTACTTCACCCTATATGAGATAAAACTTGTCCGATATTATGTTATCAAAGTTTGAGCAGCTAAAGTAATAAGAAATATACACTACTCTAAATCAAAATGAAAGTTGGGATTAAGATTTCAAATTGTAATAGCGTCTTACTTATTCTTTTGCTATGTAACCTTATTTTTATGGAGTCAATTTAATGACACACCCTATCATATAGCATTATTTGAGGTATAAGTTCTCAGGTAGAACTTTTTCTAGGATGAGAGTGGTCAAAATCTTAGGATAGGGTAGTTTTTGATGAAAATTGAGTGTTATATGGAGTAGAGATCGTTTGTGCCTCGACGTGTAATGTTTGATGGATTTGGGGTTATGTCTTGATAAATAATAGATATAGTGACTCATAGAAACTTCTTAATGATATTTGAGTTTGTAAAACTCAGATTATGATTTTTGTCGCAAAGGGTTAAATTAAATTTGTGTTGACAAAAAATCAAGTGTGTATTGCAAAATCGCAGAGTTCTATAAACATCCCCAAGTCACTGTTTAAGGACTCAGGACACCTTAACGGACCTTGTGTTACCATAGTAGAGTCGCTACAATAACAGACTAACCATTATAGCGGCTGGTGAGTAAAACAAAGGACCAACATAGCCTGTAGGGCACCACTATAAAGGTCATCAGGCAATGTTCAATGACTATTTGGAGTTTTGATATTATTTTCTTCCAAAATCTAAAATTTTGATCCAAGGCTCCACAAAAGCGATTTTCTTCTAGTTTGAGTGATTTTTATCACTGAGGTAAGTTTATTATATTAGTCTAACATATATTAATCTATTTTAATCTATAGAATAGCTGTAACAAGTGTTATGAAAAAATTATGGTCTAAGAACTAAGTTGATAAACTAGTGAGAATTGACTACGGATAGTCTTAAAATCACTTGATGATGGTTCTAAGTTGTTAAAAATAATTTCTAACATAGAAGTTTTTTCCTTTAACGCGGATTATGAGAAATTGGAGTGATTTAATGAGGAAAAACACTAAATTGATATTTTAGGTCATGAACTAGAATAAAATCAATGAATTTTAGTCTCCATAAGTAGGATTAAGGAGTAAATTATTGAATACTTTTTATTTGTTGTTTGATAGATCAAGAATGATATGAAGTTGTAGGAAAGGACAAGTCTCTTGAAGATTAGTTGCATTCGAATTTGTGTTTGAGGTATGCTATGATTTTATTGCAATTGTAAACTTGATTTGGACTTCATGACTATTTATAAGTAGAGTATTTGTGAATTGATACTTGGACTTACTTGTGATGGGTGAGCTGGTTGGCGTTGTTGTATGCATGAGATAAATTATACGAAATTGACTAAGTCTTTGTTGATATAACTTGTGAACTTGAGTTATTGGTGCACTATAATACATCCTGATGTGATATTGATTATATTCATGATATCATAATATTGATATGGTTAGATACCATACTGGTAAATTACTTAATTATTAATTATACGGAGGATCGAGTACCATGACAGTATAGTACATGAATGAAGATAATCCCCTACAAGTCATGACTATTGGACAAACATAAGTCCCCTTAGTATGCAAATATAAAGTTTAGTTGATAGTTTTATATGCATTATTTTATATATTAGACTAATCATTTGTTCAAATAATATACATAATATGTGTGGTGATCGAGCTAGCATCTGACTACCTTGGTGATATGGTTAATTGTATTGATGAATATGTGTTAATTTCAAACTTGTGTATTCTAGATGGGTAAACATTGTTCTTTGATAAATATTATACTTATGGATGTGAATAGTGGATAGAGTGTGGATTATGGTCTACTTGAAGATATTGACTTGTTATATAAGCTCTAGTTGTGGTGATTGTTGATTTAGTTGCAATTACTTGTTATGTGTTGATTGATAATTTGCGTATAGTTTATTTATGTTTAAGTGCGGGTTTGAGTTAAGTCAGCTGATGATACCTATCAGCACATAGTGTTTGTACTGATACTGTTTACGCTCTTCTTTTGTTGAGTGTAAGCCGTGTTTCAAAAACTATTTCGAGACCTCACCTTTTGCGTGTAACCAACAATTTTCAATATAAGGGTCTTCATGCTACCATGGATCATCTCATTTGATCATGTATTTTTATTCAGAAAATGATACTTCATATTTTTCTTAGTTTTTAAATATTATTCTTAGACGTTGTTTTGGATAGAAGTTTTTATCAAATGACTTTTATATCTAGGAAATTTTAAAAGTTAGGTTTATATTTTCGCACTTCTATTTATTAATTTCTCTAAATATATATTATTTAGCTGGTTTTACGATATTCTTTTTTAAAAATAACTAGGTATTTAGGTTAAATTTTGAGTTTGATGATTCTCCACCAAAGGGCTAGTATGAGTGTCACTCATGATCATGTGGATCGTGACAAAAGATTTTTCATAGAAAGTTTGGCGTGAAGATATTTGTAATTATTAACTATATTTTGATTCTCATTTATTGTCGAATATTGTCATTGTTTAATTTAGATGTAGATTCTTTCAATATAAATTTTCATTAGAAGAAAGTAGTGTTTGATGATTTAATTCACATATTTGAATAGAATATTCTTGCTTTTTATCTTAGTAGGTAATAGGAGCTTGTTAATTCAACTTGAAGATTTATTGAAAGGGCACGATTGAAAGGCATTTTCTTGTTCTGATACCCATGTCATTATAGAAGATAAATTTCACAATTTAAGTATTATTGTGGTAAATAAAAGTATATTATTTGAAAGAAAATCTCACTTTCAAGGCATAGTAAATAACAATTGAATCAACAGGAATCAATTATAACTTAGTTTGGATGTTGCGTGAGAATTATTATATTAGTCAACGAGAACATATATATGAATTTCAGTCTCTTTTAATTCTCCTATTGCTAAAAAGTGTTTAATACTCATATCGATTTTATTTAATTTTCAGTTTCTGTTTAAACTAGCGGCTTTAACAACACCAACAATTAAAGTTTGGTTTTTTTATATAATAATAAACACGTTTATATTGATATATTACTGGGTCAATCTCCATGAAAATGATTTTAAAAATAACATTTTTACTAGTAAAGCACTCACTTTACACTGTATTTTATGGTCATCATCAAGTCAATCATCTTATTATCAAGGCAAAAATCAAAATAGTGAAGTTCATGTCAATTCATGCTTAAATTATATCCATCACAATAAATTAAATTCAAATTAATAGCTCCAAGAATAATTTATCGAGGTTACTATCCCTAAAGTGATACTATTCCTATCAAATAGCACAACCACTTTATGAGTGATTCATTGGGGTTATTAATTGAACCCTCGAAGACAACTCTTCATCCTAAATAGCAAGACAATCCGTATAAGCCCATACACAAATGATGTTAATCATAGCACATCAATCGAATCAACACATCAATCAAATCATTAGTTAGGCGTATTTATCTATCATAACATATTAATCAAATCATTAGTTAGACATATTTATCTAAATTATTTCTTAGTCATCTTTTCATCAATAGAGATACACCAAATCATTATTAAGTTTATAAATCATTTTAAAGTCATTAAATCATTCAATGTATTGTTTATTAAGAAAAAACATATAAAAGATCATTACCTTAATGACATTTCAACAAGTCTTTTTCAGAAGGTAAACATATTTTTATATGTATATTATCATCTGAAGCAATATATAGAGGCTCGATATGAGATTGTCATTCATGTGTATAAAGTTATACTCGTTGCTCTTTTAGTCAAAGTATGTTAAGAAAATCACATCTCCAATCATGCTAAAATTTTCAAAACATTATCTAGCTCAAATCTGACATGATTTTTGATTAAATTACAATAGTTGTTTGACAAAAAAAATAAAAAAATGACATAGCTAAAATAGGCAATAATAATTTTATTCAGGTCTATAATAGATTTATGAGCATCTTATAATTTATACTAAATTATTGAATTAGTTAAAAAGTGTAGCAGTTGTTAATGCCAACTTACTATTCAAAGACAAGTTGTGGGATAACTTAAGGGTGACTTACATGATATCTGTCATGTTGCTTTGACTAAGAAAAATCAGAGCAACCGACAATCTAGAAGGAATAACAGGATTTTTTCTACATTCCTCGTTGCTTGAGGAGAGATGCTCAAAGATTATAATAGCCCCTCCTTTCCCCGACTTTGCTTCACCTCCTCGTAACCTTCAAAGTTTTTATTAGAACATATACACACACATTATGTCATCTCTAGTTTCATTGATATATGGATAAATGCTTAGAGAGATTCTTCATAAGAAGCTTCTCCAGCTTGGCATAAGAAGTCAACGACACCCAATCATTAGCACTCTATTGGGTAAACTAAAAATAATGAAGTACATTTTACGCAAATTTTTTCACAATTCAAAATTCCATGAATTGTGATGACAACTACCCCACCTATCTGTGGTAGGTAAGCCTAAATCAACATACCAAAGAAAATAAGGAAATGAAAATAACAAATTTCAACATATATAAATAGTTGAAAACCATAACATGAAACCAAACAATCTGTAAAATCACTAAGAAAGAGGAATCTAAACTACAACCCAAGACAGTCAGAAACATAAGGGAAACTCTACGTACAAGAAGTCATAACTGGTATTAGAGGTGGGCATTCGGTATTCTGTTCGGTATTTTCATAATTCGGGTTTGTTAATTCGATAATCGATAATTGAAAGTAGATACCAAATACCATACCATTAAACTTTGGTTCGGTAATTCGGTAATCGGTAAATTAAATTTTGGTTCAGTACGGAATTTGGTATTACCATATTAAAGTTGGACATTCTTGTCGTGATCCTATTTGATGATAATAGTGGTGATTTCCAACCAACATTTTTAGAAAAATTCAACTTTGTTCGGTAGTTTGACACATCTGGATACATAGTTTTACACCAGAAAAATTAATTTTATTTACTCTTGTTACTCGTTGATACGTGTGACTCAATTAATGAAACATCTTAAAACCTATGTTATTGTAGTTTGATCCAGCTCCAAGAAGGGGAGAACTGGATGTAACACGAATAACATTTACATCAAATTGGATGCAACACGAACTAGATGTAACGAACTGGATGTAAATGTAATGTAAAGTCATAATATTACTTTTTATAAATGTGATGGAGAGTAATATATGTTATGTTGTCTACCAAATGCTGAGTTTTGCTTCTATCCGCTGTTGACATATTAACACAAGGATTAAGAAAGTTTGACCAAGTACCCTTGGTTAAATCCATATTCCGACCTACGTTAGGAACATTAGAGTTAGGCAAGTGCATCCACCAATGGTGTTATGTATCATATCATGAAGACTTCTTTTTTTGTTGTTCCTTTCCACGCCTCGATTTTCAGTCTTAGCGTTATATTTTCTTCAAAAGTTGTCATATATATGTTGGTTGCAAGGAAGTCTGCTGTGTAAAGTTAAGAGTGTACTTTATGACTGTGTTTGACAGTTCAAAGTTTGCTTGGGCAATATTCACACAATTATGTGACCTTTGGAGTGTGGACTAGGTATGTGGCCTATGGGTCACTTAACTATAATTAGAATTTCTGAAAATACCAAATACCAAACGGTAGTAATATATTTTACCAATCCCGAATCTAAATACGATAATTTAAAATTTTACTCCCAAATACTATCCTAAAAATCAAATTACCGAATACCAATTATCAAATTTTTTGGTTCGATTCGGTAATTTGATTTTTGGTATTTTATGCCCACCCCTAACTGGTATATACATAGATGTCCATGATAGTTCAAATAAAGAAAGAAATAAACATCGAGGAAACTGAAGTAGACTCTTGAAGGGAGGAGCTCACCACAACTTTAAACTGTAACCAACCAACATGATCACACACTATAGGAAATACTCAGATTAGGGTATGTTTTAAAAGAATGCGGAATGTAGGAGTGAGTACAGTCCACTTATACTCATTAGGAATCATAGACCGACTAAGATTAAGATGAAAACTATAATGAATAAAGAATAAAACAAATTATCCTACAAGACGCAAGCTTCCAACAGTTCAACATTAAGTAATATCATGATATATCTCAATCACAACAATAATTCATAAGTGCTACAATGCATTGTAATGATATGAAATAAGACAAAGCTTATTGTATACAACCTTTGAGTATTTTTTTCTCCAAGATGGGACCCATGGGGAATCGTAATATCCATATACAAACACTTGAGTATCACTCAATAACATTATACCTCACTAGTTTGACAAACGCAACAAACTACTTAGAATATTAAACCACACCATCCAACAAATGAAATAGATCACTCAATTCAAAAATCAATTTTTTTACAATATCACTCTCCAAATATCCATAAAATGAATGAGTATGCATATAAATGCAATTGAAAAATGATACCAAATACACCAGATATATCAACGTCTCAAAATCATTGTCAATCCATGAACATAGGGTACAAGCCTCAATATCAATACTAAAGATCCAAGTCCTATATCACAATACAATATAAGCCTCTAACCGGGCATCACAATAATAATCTATCTTATTCAGTATTCAAAGACAACAAGTTTTCCCAACCTATAAAATGGTTTATACAATAAGTCCTCACCTAAGTAAAGCCTAAATTTAGTTAATTTATAACTTACCACAAAGTCAAACACACATCATAGATAGTCACAAACTAGTTTCCCCCTTCCGAGTGTCCTTACAAAGCTACTAATATATCAAAACAAGTTCTATATGTAAACACGAGTCCAACAATACTTATATTGTTAAGGTTCTAATACGGATTCAAAAGTAAAGCCAAAAGTCAACCCCAAGACCCCAATGAGAAAACTTAAATTTTATTAAAAAAATTTACCTATAACTTAAGGAGTTCATATTTTAAATTTTATCAGAAATAGAGTTAGTATTGAGTTTGAAATCATCAAAATAAAATTTATTATCTTTATGGGAAAAATTCTAAAATTGTAAGTTAAAAAATCAAGTTGAAGGTGAAATTATGAAATAATAATTGGGGAATGATAAAATATTTTGTAAAGCCCCGAATTTGGTACCCGGTGCTCATGACTCCGAAGGACCACAAACTAACCCATGACTGATATCTGTACCTGTATACTGTATAATATACTGTCTGATTGGGGAAACATGAACTGAAAGGCCATAAGGTTCAAGATTGTAACATAACTGATAAAGATATAACATCTGAATGGGGTTATGAAATACCCAAAATAAAACTAAAATAACATGATAGTCTAAACATAATAGTTTGAAAAGCCTCTAACTGACTGAACTGTTTGAATGAGAAGTTGATGGGACATGTCCCCAACTAACTCCAACTAATAAATTACTTAATAAGGTAATAAATAAATGATCATATTCTCGAGATATGAGGACTCACTGCTAACTTTGACTGCTGAGATTGGAATGTTACTGATGCTCTGGATCTTGTGCTTCTGAACCTATGGTATAAGACACCATAGCATAAATGCGTCCGTACTTTGAATATACTAGCATGCATATGAGGTAGGCTGAATTCATGGGATTCATGTGCATGAACAATACTAGCTAACTGACTAATATGAACATGAGAACACATGCATGAATACATAGTAACTATATCTGAGATTGTGATAACATGAATTTACTAATAACTAACATAGTTGATAACTGAGTTCTAATAATATGAGTGACTATATCTGACAGTCCTGAATCTGATGTAACTAGATGAGTTTCGTACTGTATCTAACAGTCCTGAATTTTGCAGAACTATCTGAGTTCTATTTTGGAGACTGAATGACTATATCTGACAGTCCTAATTCTGTAACTAAAACTGTGGGAAGTAGTTATCTAAATGACATGCCCCTAATATGCCATTATGGCTAAGTTGGGATCCAATCTGTAACCCCAATTGAAATGGTATCAATACCGCACCACTGGTAAGGACAAGTTGTGAGTGACCCTCATTTGACAGTGTCCCTAAAAGAGAATGGAGGGGCCCTTATCTGACAGTGCTTATCCACCCCATCAACCCTCATCTGATGGTGTTGATGTCTCAACTTATGCTGGCTACATAGTTCTGGAATGCAAGGATGACTTCTAAGAATCACACCCTCATCTGACAGTGTGTGTTCCCATCCTTGGATTCACTCGGTGCTAATTTCTACTCCCATCTGAATAGATACTAAACATGGATTACTGAACTGAACTAGACTGATTTACTGAGTTTCGTTGACTGATGGAATAGTACTCAGATTACTGTATTACTGAATTTTCCTGAGTCACATGACTGACTGAGTTCTATGGATCATGGCTTCACTGAGAATATCGTGAAAATATGAAATGGACTTTAGGCACACAACTATATTTTTTGGGTACAAGTACGCCTAGGACTCGATGGAAAGGAACTAACAAGGCATGACATTCTTGAATACATGAGTAATATCAACAATCCATAATACAATAATTGAAGATATTTCATGGGCATTTGGTTATCATACCTTGGTACGTGTATAAGACAGCATGTATACATAGCATAATTTCATAAGGCTAACTCATAAGCAACCCAACAAACTAATTTCAATACATAAGAATAGCATGGAAGTCATTTTGGATCACAATTAAGCTATAATGCATAATTTCTATCCTCCTAGGCATTTTATCAAACACCTTGCATGCACCCTTAGGACATAGGCCTAACCATCAAATTAACACATTATAAATAATTCAACTTATCGATTTCACTCACTTGCTAATGTAGTTTCATGAAAAACACATAAATATTCCAACTTGGGAATCATATAACAAGATAAACTTAGTTACAACCAGCCCACAACATAAATATCATGATTCAAATTTAAAATAGGGTTCTTGAGCTTTATGGATGAAAGGAATGCATAAATAAACACAACGCATACTTTAGTTCTTGATTTAGAGAAGATTGACAAAGAGATTTTCTTGAAATTGAATCTCCAATTAAAACCCTAGTTTGCTAAAAAATTAAGAGAAACTAGTATATTTTGTGTTCCAAAAAGCTGAATCTCATGTTAAAGGGCTTACATAGGGGTGGAAAATTGACCCTTTTAACCTTGGACGCATCTTTTAATTTCAGTGTAATTTTCCTAAATTAAACCCCTGGTGCGACGTGGCACTATTGCACCGTGTCACTGGAATTTGACAACTGAGAAATTGAGGGATGGTGCGACGTGGAGCCATCGCGTTGCCACTTTATTTGTGACCTAGAATTTGTGCCACTATCGCAAACCCCTACTACAATTTGACAATTTCCATTTTCTCCTGTGGCGCGGCGCGCCACTGACTAATATGGTGCTGTTTTACGATGGGAACTTGAACTAATCATAACTTCTTACCCGATTATCGAATTTAGGAAAATTTTATATCGATTGAAAACTTATTGAATTTCCCATATGAAAAAAACTAAAAATCTTGAAAATTCCTCATAAAATAAACATCATTCAATTTAGAAGCTAATACTTGACATTTTTGGGATAATAGGAAACTTTGGGGTATTACATATTTGTTTAGGAACTTACCAATGTTGATATATCAAGCATGCCTTTTTAGTTCTCTGTAAAATTAGTTTTAAATATTCAAAATCAAGTTATGGGGTTCATAAACATAATTTTTCCCGTGATTCCCTTCATCTCGATCATAACTAGACCATTGAAATCACGATGCTGATTTAGCCTAAGGTGTAGCCAACGTCACCCTAATCGTAGAAAAGGGTTATTGCTACTCGATCTAGACTTGACCTACCCTTCTCATCTTAATTGCAACCCGACTTACGTGATCATAATGCAGAAGGAAATCCTTCTACATAATAGTAATGAAGTTATTAAAAACATAATGAATGAGGTTGTCATGACCCAATTTCTCGGGTCATGATGGCGCCTACTCTAACCCACTAGTAGGAAAGCAAAACCCGCACTCAAAAACTGCAAGTAACAGACTACCCAAAGAATGAAAAAAATAATATGGAATACGTATAACAAAATATCAATGACACAATATAGTCTCAAAACTTGGTGGTATCAGTATAAGAGCTTCTAACATAAGAAGGATACAAATGAGATACTAAATGAATATACAAATATAATTTTCTCTGAATACAACATAAAGACTAGTTTAGTACATAAGAGGGAGGAAAATAATACTTCTGTAACACCTCGGATTTTGGTCCTTGGAAAATTCCTTGATTTTGAGTTTATAGCCCAACCTATGACTCAACTTACAAAATATAAGGTGTCTTGATGGGTTATAGGGCCCCTAATCACATGATAACCTATAAAGGTTTTCCATGTCACTATCTTGATGATGACTTGCACTAAATAATTCATCAAGACTCTTCACAAGCTGTAGTGTGCCTTCTGTAGCCAAACCAGTGTAGTGTCCAAATGACTCTGTCATGACTACGACAGGATCCTACGATTCATAAGGTCTAACTACGTGTCAAAGGGTGTGACTCATAGGGTCAATAAGAAGATGAGCCTAAGATACTACCCAGACCATGAGTCATGGTGATGACTCGTAAAGAGTCATCACGAGTCGTATGGTGACCTATGATGCTTGGGCATCCTTTTTTTCACCTTTAAGTAGGGGCATTCTTGTTATTTCTCTTTTTCCCCAAATAAGACCACGACCAACAATAAATTACCTTGGGGGACCCTATTTCCATCCTTCATTAATCAAATACAACTTTTAAATACACTCAAATCCCTAAGACAATAATACCTCGGGTTTCTCAAGACAGATCAATTATAGATTCCAAGGGTGATTTCTCTTCATAATTCTTGATATCTCAGGCATCTTACTCTTCCCTAAATCTTATTTTATTAAAGCATGTATTTTAAATTGTTATTCAAGTGGTTTGAATGTTGGCTTTGGAATGTGGGTTGAGGGTTTTAAATAATTATTTTTTTAAATTATGTCCCATGTTTTATATTTAAATTTTCATGCTTTATTGGTTGTTTTGAATATGTGGGGTGCACGTGCATAGTGAGTAAACTAGGGGGTCATCGATTTCCCCAATTATGTGGATTTGATAAGTGAATTGGTGATAACCTCAACCCAATCTTATGAAGCTTGTTTTGATCATGAGAATATATGCATTAAAATACCCCAAATTAATTTAATGAACAAAGGGGGTTGAGGCATTTTCCTAAGTTGATAGAATTGTGATGGCATAATTATAAGCTTGTAAGCATAAGGGTATGATGATACCTATGGTGTACCTTAGTGGTTAATTTTTTGGTTAAATGAGTGGGTTATGTGAAACTTGTTTTAATTGGGCTTAATGGGGGTTATGTAGCTAAGCCGTAAAGATAGAGGTCCCGAAGAACCGATACTAGAAACTTGCATTTTGCATGGTTCATACTATTGATATTTATTTGTATCTTTGATTGACGTGGGGTTGGGGCATTCCCTAGTATTCCTTGATACCTTTGGTTCATGCAGCTAGCACACACTAGGGCCTTTTAAGTAGGGGGAGCTGAACCCATATAGCTCGTGGGTGCGTTTTTATGACGGTTAAGATATATAGTTTAGACTAATGTTTTACTTGCATACTAAGCCTTGTTCCCTATCCTAGCATGTTTTATATATGTATGTGATTATGTGCATTGGATTTGAATAATTTTTAGACTATTGATTATGAAATTACTTTATTCCATCCTTGAGTTACATGCTAGCACTCAACTTGATAACCATCTCTGAATGCTGTATTCTCATACAATATAGGAATCAGAGACACTTTTACTTTTCCTATCTTGTGATAGTGTTTTTGAGTTATCAGTGATTGGATTTTTGGGTTGTTAGCAGTTAACTTTGAAGTGGTGATCTTCTATTCTCCAGAAGGTCTATCATTTTAAAGTCTTAATTTATTTATCTCTTAGACAACTTCTATTGGATTTTTTTGGCTATCGTTGGGGCCATGTCTCGACTAAGGCTGATTTTGGTATATTTAGAGGCTTTGTGGATTACTGTGGATTAGGATAGTTGTTGAAATTATTTGATTTTTTTTTAGTTAGTTCAGTTTCCTATCTTGTTATATGTTTGAAACTAATCCTATCTTGTTAAATATCCAAAATTCATCCGTTGCTAATTGTATTATATGTTATTTTAACTAGGCAAAGAGGGTGGTCTTTGGTCCTCGAAAGACTTGGAATACCTATCATGTCTATACCCTAGTTTAGGTCGTGAACAGTTGATATTAAAGCCCTAAGTTCATGGTCATCGGGTGTCCACAAAGCCATGTTAAGTATAGTCTCTTTTATGGGTGTTTAGCCTGCTACACTTATAAGGGTGGGGTTATGGGGTATTTAGGAATGATTTCCTTTCCTGTGTTTTATTTTTGGGTTATAGAATCTAAGATCTTAAATCTCCTCTAATTTTATTTATTCTTATTTTAAATCATGCCTCCTCGAAGATCTGATGCTCCTGAAAACTCCTCTATCCCACCTGAGGATAGCATAAATAGAACTCTTCCTGCTTATGAGGTACAGACCCGGTCTAGGGTCCCTACTCCTAACTGTCTACGTGGAGTTCAACCATTCTTTACTAATCCTCTTTGAGCTGATGATAATCTTGCCCCAATGACTTAGTGTGATATGTCTAATATTGAGTTTTGCTATTTGATTCATTTGCTTACTCAGTTGGTCACCTCTCAGTTATTCTATTCTGAGTATGTTATTCTGTTATTCCTTCTTTTGAGGCTAGAAAGGTTGGCCAGTTCATGAGATTGAGTCCTACGGTCTTCAAAGGCTCTAAGGTTGAGAAGGATCTTTGAAGGTTCATTGATGAGATCGAAAATTTTTTTGGAGTGATGCATACTTCAGAATTTGAGGGTGTGGAGTTTGTCATACATTAGTTGAAGGATGCGGCATATCAGTGGTATGAGGAGTGGGAACAGTTAAGAGGAGATGATGCTAAGCCAGCTATGTTAGATAACTTCTCTAGTACTTTTCTTGATTACTTCTTTCCTCAGGAGTTGAGGGATATAAAGATTGAGGAGTTATTGAATTTGAAGCAAGGTAGAATGACTGTGAAGGAGTACGCCTCAAAATTTTATCAATGTTTCATTATACTTTAGAGTTGGTATCTTTTATGAGGGATGGAATAAGGAAGTTCACTTTGAGTCTGTCTCAAGACTTGGTGTTAGAGTGCAAGGCTGCCTTATTAAACAAGGACATAGATATCTCTAGGTTTATTGTGTATATGCAATAGGTCGAAGATGAGAAGAATAAGAAAAAAGATATGGTAGAGAGGCAAAGTAAGAAATTTTGGTATACTGATAAGGATGGAGGACATGATATTAGTGGTGGAGATGGCACGCAGTAGTATAAGAAGAAGTGAGGTAATCTGGTTCTTATTTTACAGCTAGTGCTCCATATCCTAAGCCGTCTGGTGATCGTTGCATTCAGACTAACAGTGGTTTTAAGGCACAAAGTTCCAGTCGCAGACTAGTGGTGCCAAGTCAGCCCTATCATATTCTCCTTGCAGATTTTACGGATATTTGCACTGTGGTTTTTGTGATGAAGGAAGGAATAAGTGCTTCAGATGTGTCCAACCTGGCCATATTTAGAGGAACTGTCCTACAAGCGATGTTGCTACTAAAGCTACTAAGGTTCCAATTACTACGTCTTTAGCCCTAGCACCGAAGGATGCTACTTCTTATACTGGTACTGGTCAGAATTATCTGTATGCTTTTGCCCCTAATTATGAATTTGAGGCATCTCCTAATGTTGCTATTGGTACGTTATAACTCTTCTCTCATTATGTGTATTTCTTACATGATCTGGGGTCTACTCTTTATTATGCAACCCTTATGTTGCTATTCAATTCAATTTTGGTCCTGAATGTATTTCTAATCCTTTTTCTATGTATACCCCGGTGGGTGACTTTGTTATGGGTAGAAAAGTCTATAAAGGTTTAATGGTATCTATCTATGGTAAGGAGACACTGTTTATATGATAGAGTTGGATATGTTAGACTTTGATGTTATTTTAGGTATAGATTAGCTCCATTCGTGCTATACGTCTCTTGATTGTTGAAACCAAAGGGTCTTTCCAATTCCCTAATGAACTGGTGATTGAGTGGTAAGGGAGTTCCTTAGTACCTAAGAGAAGGTTTATTTCTTATCTCAAAGCCCGAAAGTTGATTTCCAAGGGGTGTCTATACCATTTGGTTTAGGTTAAATATTTTAGTTTTGAGGTTCCCTCTTTACAATCTATCCCCGTGGTTAACGAATTTCCTAAAGTGTTTTCCAATGATCTTCCAGGTATTTCTCCTGATAGGGAAACAGACTTTAGGATTTACCTTCTATTAGATACCCATCCTATCTCCATCCCTCCTTATAGATTGGCTCAGGTTGAGTTGAAGGAACTGATAAAGCAGTTGAAAGATCTTCTTGATAAGGGTATTATTTGCCCTAGTGTTTGTCTGTAGTGTGCTCCTATACTTTTTGTGTGTAAGAAGGATAGTTCCCTTCGAATGTGTATAGACTATCAACAGTTAAATAAGGTAACAGTGAACAATAAGTATCCCTTTCCTAGGATTGATGACCTATTTGAACAACTTCAAGGTGCTAAGAACTTTTCTAAGATTGACCTTTGGTTGGGTTATCATCAATTAAATATTAGGGAGGTGGATATACCTAATACTATTTTTCGTAGCCGATGGTCACTACGAGTTCTTAGTCATGCATTTTTGGTTGACTAATGCTCCAAAAGGATTCATGGATCTCATGAATCGGATGTTTAGGCAGTTTTTAGATTTGTTCGTCATTATGTCTTGTGATGATATCTCGATATATTCTAAAAGTGAGGAGTATCATGCCAATCACCTCCATGCAATGTTGCATACTCTTAAGGATCAAATGTTGTATGCTAAGTTTTTGAAGTGTAAATTTTGGTTGAATGTCGTTACTTTTCTGGGTCATTTTATTTCTAGTGAGGAAATCATGGTGGATCCATAGAAGGTTGAGGCAGTTAAGAAGTGGCTTAGACCCATGACTCCAATCAGATATTCAGATCTTTTTGGGTTTAGCTAGGTATTATAGGAGGTCTGCGGAGAGCTTCTCGTCGATCGCTGCTCCATTGACTAATTTGACTAAAAAAAGGTGAAGTTTCAGTGGTATAATGCTTGTATGGGTAGTTTTGAGAATTTGAAGGATAAGTTGACCTTAGCTTTATTTTTGACCCTACCTTAGGGTACTGATGACTTTGTTGTTTATTATGATGCATCCCATGTAGGATTGGGTTGTGTTTTAATGCAGCATGGTAAGGTTGTGGCATATGCTTCTAGGAAGCTTAAGGGGCATTAGAAGAATTATTCAACTTATGATTTGGAATAGTTGGCTGTGGTTTTTGCTTTTAAGATTTGGCACCATTACTTGTATGGAGTTTATGTTAATATCTTTTCAGACCATAAGAGTTTGCAGTATGTTCACCCAGATGGAGTTGAATCTCAAGCAAAGGATATGACTTGATTTGCTCAAGGATTATGACTTGAGTTTCCATTATCACCAAGGTAAAGCTAATGTGGTTGCTGATACTCTTAGCCGATTGTCCATGGGGAGCTTATCTTTTATTAATGAGGAGAAATAAGGTTTGGTGAAGGATATTCACTATTTGGCTAATCTTGGAGTTCATTTTTTGGACTCTTAGGATATAAGTGTGATTGTGCAAGAGGTGGTGAAGTCATCTCTTAGTGTTGAGGTAAAGGAGAAACAGGTTTTTAATCCTATCTTAATGCAGATTAAGCATGATATGGGTCAGCAGAAGGTCATGACTTTTAAGATTAGTGGTGATGGTATCTTGAAGTACCAAGGTAGATTATGTGTTCCTGAGTTGACGGGCTACGAGAGAGGATCTTACTCGAGGATCATGAATTGAGGTACACTATCCATCCTAGTTCAATGAAGATGTATCATGATTTGAAAGAGATCTATTGGTGGAATAACATGAAGAAGGATATGGCTAATTTTGTGGCCAAGTGTATGGTTTGTCAGCAAAAAAAAGTGGAGCATTTGAGGCCTGGTGGTGTATCTCAAGAGATTGAGTTACCTGTGTAGAAGTGGTAAGAAATTAACATGGACTTTGTTACTGAACTTTTGCGGTCTCGAAGTCAGTTTGATTCAATTTAGGTCATCGTGAATTGGATAACCAAGTCTGCTTATTTCTTATCAGTAAAGACTAATTATTCCACGGAGAATTATTCTAAGTTTTTCATTCAGGAGATCATCAAGTTTCATGGTGCACTTGTTTCTATTATATCTGATCGAGGCATGCAGTTCTCATCACTTTTTTGGTAGTCATTTCAGAGGGGTTTGGTAACTAAGGTAAACCTTAGCACCTCTTTTTACCCTCAGATGGATAGTCAGGCTGAGAGCACCATTAAGACATTGGAAGATATGATAAAGGCTTGTGTGATTAACTTTGGTGGTAGTTGGGTTGATAATTTGCCTCTCATAGAGTTTGAGTATAGTAATAACTATCATTCTAGTATTTAGATGGCTCCATTTAAGGATGTCGTTCAAAGTTGGTGAGACTAGATTATTTGGTCCTGACTTAGTTCATTAGGCCATAGAAAAGGTGAAGGTGATTAGGGATAGTATTAAGAACTCCCAAAGTCGCCAAAAGTCCTATGCAAATGTGAGGCATAGGGAGTTAGAGTTTGATGTTGGCGAATGGGTATTTTTGAAGGTGTCTCCCATGAGCGGTGTGATGAGATTTAGAAAGAAGGGGAAGCTCAGCCCCCATTATGCTGGACCATACTTAATTTTGAGGAGAATTGGCAATGTGGCTTATGAGTTGGAGTTGCCTTCGAGTTTGGGTTCTACTCACTCAATTTTCCATGTTTTGATGTTGAGGAAGTGCGTGGATAATCTTTCATTTGTTTTTCCTTTGGAGAGTGTTGGCATTTCGAATTCCCTATCTTATGAGGAAGTCCAATTTGATATGTTGGATAGGCAAGTTCGTTATTTGAGGACTAAGGATTTGGCTTCGGTGAAGGTTCTATGGAGGAATCATAAGGTTGAAGAAGCTACTTGGGAAGCTAAAGAGGACATGAAGTCTAAATATACATTCTTTTTTCTCATTTTGGATAATCATGTTTGAGGTATGTGTATTTGTTAAATGAAATTATGGTTGCATTTCTGTGCTAAATCGTGCTAATGGATGCCTTGACCCATCATTTGGGGTTGAATGATCCTAGGGGGGAGGGGGAGAATGTAACACCCCAAATTCTGGACCTTTAAGAATTCCTTGATTTTGAGCTTACTGCCCTAATTATGTGGATTTATATGAGTGAATTGTAGATAACTTCTACCCAATCTTGTGAAGTTTGTTTTGATTAAGAGAATATATGCACTGAAAATATATTTGGAACGATTGCATAGCATAAATGACTAAAGAACCAAATTTTATTTAATAAACATAGGGGGTCGTGGCATTCCCCCATATTGATTTAATGAACAAAGGGAGTCGTGATATTCCCCAACATTGATTTAATAAAAAAGAGGGGTCGAGGCATTTCCCCAAGTTATTGGAATTGTGATGGAATAATTACAAGCTTGCAAGCATAAGGGTATGGCGATACCTATGGTGTACCGTGGTGGTCAATTACTTAGTTAAATAGATGGGTTATGTGAAAATTGTTTTAATTAGTTTTAACGGAGGTTATGTATAATTCCCCAAAATCTCATCCCGAGACATCACACGGTGCTTAAGGCTACTATTAGCCCTAAGCTAACCCTTTGAGACTACTACTACATCTAACACTTACTTTAAGATGGATAATCAAGCAATAATGCTGTATCAAGTTAAATATGAACTGAAATATCTGTAAAACATATTCTAAATATCAAATACTGAAAAGTCTAAAACACAACTGATAGTCTAGTCTAACAAAGCCTCTACTACTTAAACTGGAAAGCCATTGGGACAGACCCCCAACTGACTCAAACTGGTCTGAAAGTAATACTCAAAACAGTAGTAAAGTGAGAAAACTGCAGATATAGGTCCTCGAACCACGAGGAATCGTCAAAGGTAAAGATATAGATGAGATGCTTGGAGATCACTATCGATGCTGGGATTGAGCACCTGAACCTACATTATGTGACAATGTAGCACACAAACATATATGTGGATCAGTACTTTAAGGATGTACTGAGTATATGGGGGTGTATGCAATAATTAAAACAATAATATCATCAACCTTTATAGAAATCATACATGTTGATATAACTGACTCACATAGCTTGAGTAACTCCAAAATGTAAATCTCATACATTATGAATAATGGAACGCATAGTATAAATCTCGTGAGTCAATATACTTGTTTTAGAAATCTAGAGTTCTATTCCCTCCTCAAAACATATAGACTAAGTGATCTAAAGCTCACCTCTGTATCTAGAAGCTAAGACTGTAACTTTAAAACTAAAATCTAAAGTAAAAACAATATTTGGATAAGTCTGTGAGCCTTTACATTTGGGGAACAATAACTCATCTCAAAGGAACATACTTTACTTTAGGAACTGATCATTTACTCTTACTAGTAGGGAAAAAATACTCTCTAGCTTTTGGGAATCTATTCATACTCTTGAATAAGGGTTCTCGAAGCCTTTGACTTGGGAACCTTGAATCTTGACTCAATTTAAAAAATCTATGGTGAACCTCTGAGATTCTTAGAAGAGGATTTGGATGCTTAGGGTTTTTGGTTGAGGAAAATATTGAGAAAAATCTCATATGATGCTTGTAGTGACCTTAATGTTGATGTTTGTACGGTTTAAGAGGCTTGAAAATTCAAAGTGCCCTTTTTAACTTTTATACGAAGCTGGAAAAATTGAACTGAAAACCCGACTTTATGGGCCACCGCGATGCGCCACTATCACGCTGGCTTACTGGAAATTGACAAATAGAAATCTTGGAGTCACTGCGACGCAAAGCCATTGCGTTGTCCCACTGGTTGGGACCTGGAACTTCAGTACGATGTGTCACAATTGAGCTAGGCCACTAGAAATTGACTATTGGAAAATTGGGGTCCTACGCTACGCACCACTATCATAGAGTTCCCCTGGAATTTGAAAATTGTTAAATAGACCATCTCCGCGATGTGCAAAACACTAAAATGATGGTGATTTACGACTATAACTTAAATTAGCCATAACTTCTTGCCTGGTTATTGGATTTGGATGGATCTTATACATTGGAAAGCTAATTAAATTTTCCACATGATAAAAAGTTGAAATTTGGGAAACTCTATATTGGTTAAACGTTACTCACTTAAGAATCCATTCCTTAACCTTCTAGAGATGAAATTAGGCAGAAGAAAAAGTTTAGGGTATTACATTATGTAGCTAAGCCGTGAAGGTGGAGGTCCCAAAGGACCGATACTGGAATCTCTCATTTGCCGACGTAAGGATTGGTCTTGATGAACTTGTGCATGGTCATACTAGTGATATTTATTTGTATCCTGAATTAACATAGGGTTGGGGCATTCCCTGTTCTCCCTTGATACCTCTGGTTCATGCGGATAAGATGCACTGAGGCCCTTTTAGTTGGGGGAGCTGGACCCATATGGCCAGTGGATACTTTTTTATGACGGTTAAGCTACATAGTCTAGGATAATGTTTTACTTGCATACTATGCCTTGTTCCCTGTCCCAGCATGTTTTATATATGTATATTATTATGTGCATTGACTTGGAATGATGTTTGGACAGTTGATTAGGGCATTACTTTATCCCCTACCTGAGTTACATACTAGCGCTGAACCTGCTAATCATCTCCAAATGCTGTTTCCCCACGCGATGTAGGAACTGGGGACACTTCTTCTTTTCCTATGCAGTGATAGGATTTCTGAGTTGTCAACAGTTAACTTTAAAGTGATGAGTATCCATTCTTTTGAAGGTCTATCATTTTAAAGTATTTTTTTATTTACGCGTTAGACTACTTCTCTTAGATACTTTTTGCTATCATCGGGGGCATGTACCAACTTAGGTTGGTTTTGGTCTATTTCGAGGCTTGTGGATTACTGTGGATTGGGATGGTTGTTGAAATTCTTAGATTTTACTCTGAGTTAGTTGATTTTCCTATCTTGTTCTGTGTTCGGAACTCAGCCTATCTTGTTATATGTTTTGAAATTCATCTGCTGCTAGTTGTATTGTCTATTTTGACTAGGTAAAGAGAGTGATATCTGGCATCGACAGACTTGGGATACCCATCACGGCCAGGCCCCTGTTTGGGTCAGGACACTTAGAACATCTGGAGCTCACTCTATGTCTCCAAACCTTAGTTGCTCCGCACGATGCACACAACCCCAGTGATAACCCATACTATTATTTGTAGGCGGCAAAAGTGTAGTATGAGTAACAAACACATGATACTTAGTAGGCAACTTCCGACTGAGTTCTAAAGATAATACAGATATATACATCAGATAAACTGAAATGGAGTCTAAACCCACATGTTAAGCAACCACATAATAAAACCGATAATAAGGATAAACTAACCTATTTATGTCCAAGGAACTAATATAATAAGGCTAATGAAGTATTGAGGATGAACTATCCTATTCCATCCATACTTAGGAATCTCAACACTATACCGTATGTCACCGGCCTATATAAGAATAAAGGGTGAAATAAGGATATTTAACAGTATACAAGGCCAAGGAATAGATATACAATCTGAATAAATGAAGGAAGGGAGGGATACACGGTAATACCATATATATATATATATATATATATATATATATATAAATAGATAGACATATATGTATAAACAAGGTCGGTTCAAGGTACAACTTAAATCTTTAGGCTAGCATCTTAAGATATCATAATCATAGCAGGGACTAATGCTAGCATACTCAGGGTTTCTAATTCAAATTTCTATTCATGAGATAATCATGTATAATAATATAATACTAAGATAGAAGATAAAAAAACATACCTAGAATTTAGATACCAAATCATTAATCAATCTATCACAAACTATATACCAATGATCATAACTATGATAAGAACAATAGCAATGACAACGTGAGTAACTGACTAGTTCGGACAGCTAATACATAACCAAGACTTTCAAGAACCCCCACCAATGTGGGCTTA
>NC_061115.1:50243458-50251746 GCF_002878395.1 Capsicum annuum
CTCTATAATCTATTGTCAGGTTTTATCCGAAATTTATATCATCAATATATAATCTTTCTCTATCCTATACTGAAGAGATGTATATATAGATATATAATAGGTGCACGGACTACAGTTGTGGATAAAAGAGTGTAAATCCATAAATCAATTGCCCAGGGTAAACTTCAAGACTAAATCATTACAGAATTGTAGAAAGTGTAAGAATTTCTCACGACCAGATTAAATAATAGTATCAGAATCATAGACCAAAATCTAATGTGGTCAAATCTTCAAAAATTTATTTAAATCTCTTTACACATAGGTTATTTATTAAGACAAACATTTATAGATATAAGCAAATCCGTTTTAAGGTGAAAAGTAGGCTTTAAACCCTATTTAGAAAAATAGCAATGAAGTCATATTTTAGTTGGAATCATACCATTTACCATAATTAATGATCATGAATGTACCGTATCTATGCATGCCAACACCAGTATTCAAATAATGAAATCATAAGCATCAGTATATCCATGTACTACAACAACACCTTTTACAATGATAAACACTTCCCAGATGTCCAAACAATATCATAACACGTCCTTGGGCCTAATAATGTATTTGAAATAACTACAATATCATAATTACAGCCTTAGGCCCACATCACTGTCCCAAACCTATATCAGTAATCATATCCATAAGACATAGCATATTTATGAGGCATCTCATATCTGGGAGGCATAATATATCAATAAGGCATCTCATATCTAGGAGGCATAATATATTAATAAGGCATCTCACATCTAGGTGGATACTATATAAATAAGGCATCTCATATCTAGGTGGCATAATATATCAGTAAGGCATCTCACATCTAGGAGTCATAATATATCAATAAGGCATCTCACATTTAGGTGGCATAATATATCAATAAGACATCTTATATCAAGGTGTCATAATATATTAATAGGGCATTTCATATCTGTAGGCCATAAATAATATCTATAAAGCATCTAATATCTATAGGCCATATATCATAACTATGTCTAGGCCTATTCATTAAGCATGTTGATAGACCATATCAAATATCAAATTCGAAAGCCATATACTAGCTATTAGCTAATAACCATAATCTGGGAAAGCCCTTATCATTCACCAAGTCACAAAGTAGCTTTATACTAAAGGCTCATTAGTCTCAACTATATAACTTCCATAAATAAGTCCATAAGGGCTAACAAAAGTTCATTATTACTAATTCCTTAGCCTTATTATGCCAGTTCCTTGGACATGAATAAGTTAGTTTATCCTTATTATTTCATTGGCTTTAATACGTAGTTGCTAAATATTTGGGTTTATACTCTATTCTTATTTATATACTGTATTTATCTGCATTATCTTTGTAGCATAGTCGGCAATTACCTACTGAGTACTACGTGTTTGGTGCTAATACTACACTTTTGCAGCCTACACATCATAGTATGGGTTATCACTGGTGTGTTGTGCATCGTGCGGAGTAGCCAAGGTTCAGAGACATAGAGTGAGCTCCTGACATTCGGAGTATTACTTTCCTCCCTCTTATGTAGTAGACTATTCTTTATGTTTTATTTAGAGATAGTTGTATTTGTATATTCATTTAGTATCTTATTTGTATCCTTCTTATGTTAAAAGCTCTTGTACTGATACCACTAGGTTTTGAGACTATGATATGTAATTGATTTTTTATTATATTTATTCTACATTCTTTCTTTCATTCTTGTGGTAGTTCATTACTAGCCATTTTAGACTACGGGTTTTAGCTTTCCTATTAGTGGGTTATATTACACGCCATCATGACCCAAGAACTTAGATCATGAAAAATTGGTATCAGAGCCGAGATTTATCGGTGTATTGGTAAAAGAACTAAGTGTATAGTAATGTCACGACCCAAACCAGGGGCCGGTCGTTATGGGTATCTCAAGTCCCACGTGGACCGAAGATCACCATCTTTACCTAACTAAGCCAAACACAACACACCCTGATGTCGGATGAATTCCCAATGTATAACAAGATAGTACGCAAATATCTTAAGAAATTTAGAACAAGTCCACAATCAATGATGGAGGACCGGCCAAACAACCGACCTACACCGCCCAATAACTACAGTAGTCCCAAAAAAGCCATCTAAATAAATAACCAACACTGAATATAAATTAAGTGTTGGGACAGGCCCCCAAATATAGCCAAAAAAAGTCTAAAAATCTGAGACATAAGAGACCAAAACATAAAATGTAGACTTTCAATGTATGGAAGCTCACCACTTCAATGTTAAATCACGAGCTGATCCCAAATCCTAATTACTGAGTAGAACGAGTAGAAGTATGGACAATTCCTACATCGCGTAGGGATACTTTATCTAAAGATGGTTAGCGGTGTGAATACTAGCATGTAACTCGGGGTTAAGGATAACATAATGACATGATCAATAGTTCATAATCATTCAAAACCAATGTGCATTATCAAATGAATAAGTATATATACATATCAAATGCCGGGATATAGAATAAGACACAACATGCACATTAACACTTTAGCCTAGATTGTGTAGCTCAACAATCATAACATGTACCCACGGGCTATATGGGCCCTAATTCTTACCACCTGGTCGAGCCCTAGTGCATGTAGCCACACGAATTGGATAAATCTCATATATATGCATAGGGGAATCAAACCTCCCAATCATATACTAAGGTGATATACGCACCCAATCATGTAATAATTTATGGGAGATTTGAAGCTCCCTAATCATTAAATAATAATGAGGGAGACTCGAATCTCCCTGTTCACTTTGACTCCCGCATCAGCAAATGCAGTTTCCAGTATCGGTCACTCAGACCTCCACTTTCAAGACTCATCTATACAACCTTATTAGAGCCCAATTAAAACAAGTATCACACATTTCCATTCATTGAACCCTATTCCAAATTAAGGCATACATTATTGGTATCATCATACCAACTACACTTGCAAGGTAATAATAACATGCCGAAATAATTTCTATTAACTTGGGGAAAACAGCTCTTTTTGTTTATCAATATAAGGTGGAGGAACACCAAGTCCCTTTGTTCACTAAATTAGACCATTGTATTTCAAATACCTCTTTATATTATGCAATAGTTCAAGACTAGTTCAATTTTACAAATTCTCATATTTCTCATAATTTAAAACCAATTTTACATTATGGGGTTAGGGTCATAACTACTTCAAAAGCCACAAGTTTGGGAAAATCACAATTCCCTAGTTCATTCACCATACCTATACACCCACAACTTCAAATCCAAAATTAAAGCATTAGAAATCAATTATAAACCATGAGAAACATTGTTCGATTCATAAACATTCAAAAATCCTTAACCCTTATTTCAAAACCAACATGAACATCTCATGAATAATACTTTAAACACATGTATTTAACAAATTAACAATGTGGGCAGAGTAACGTTCCTTAAACACTAAGAAATTTGAAGAGAAATCAACCCCTGATCCTTTAGATGACTAACATGAGGAAACCCTAACTTGAATTTCTTGAGGGAATTCTCAGAGACTTTTGGATTGATTGAGAAGATACTTAGATCTATTTCTGAGTGCTAATGAAACCCTAAAGGGGTTATAATACATGGGTTTTAATTTAGGTAAGAGAGGAAATATCTAGAATGCCCTTTACTTAAAAGCTGAAAAAGTGTCACCCCTGACCACGGGTTAATTAGTGTCTTGTAGCCACACCTTTTGTCTCGTCAGCATGAGATGTAACCAAGATAGTATCTAGGACCCCCACACATTGTTGACCTTACGACTCATTAGTACCACTGGTAATGGGACCCTATGACTTGTAGGGTCCAATTATTATCAACACAGGACCTAATTGGGTAAACAGTGGACATCCTACCATCTGTATCCAATAACTCATAACAAGTCCTTACGGCTCATAGTGAGTCACTCATACTCAGAACAGAACTTATCAAATTAATTTTGATTTTGGTTACGAATCGATGCCAATGACTCGTTATGAGTCTTTATAACTCGTGTCCCCAAGTCGTACAGTAGAAACCTTATGACTAGGGTCAACTGACACATAAAAATTCCATACGACTTATTAAATGAGTCATTTCCAAGGCAGAATGCTCAAAACTTGGAAAATTTCTAAGATCTAAAAAACCTGGGGCATTACATACTCCCTCCTTCAGATGATTCATCCTCGAATGATAGGACTAAAAATTTACTAGCACGATTTGACTCCACATACGCCTACACTTACCTTTAACAAAGACAGAAAACAAACATGCTAAGGAAATCACTATTTCCTATTACAAAGTCATCAAATAAAGATGTCAATGAATACACATACCTCAAGCATGATTATCCAAAATAGGAAACAAAACTGGATACTAGGACTTCATGTCCTCTTCGGCTTTCCATGTAACTTCCTCCACCGTTTGGTTCCACCAAAGAACCTTTACTAAAGCCATGTCCTTGATCCACAACTGACGGACTTGCCAATCCAAAAACTCAACCAGGACCTTCTCATAGGACAAGGAATCCAAAATACCCACATCTTCCAAAGAAACAACCGTTGAAGGATCACTCACGTACTTTCTTAATATTAAAACATGAAATATCGGATGAATCAAGCTCAAATTAGAGGGTAACTCCAATTCATATGAAACATTATCCATTGTAATACCCCACAAAATCCTAAACTTAACTCAGTCCTTTAGAACATGAAATGAGGTCCCTGACTTAGAAATTTCAGCTAAGTGTTTATACTTAGAATTATTTTAGCCTTCATAATTTGGCAATCTTATTTTACGACCCTTATGACCTTAAAATATTGATCCTTGGATTGACTCATGATCAGGTGTGTCAATAGGTCACTTTGGAGGAGTTTAAGATTTTTTTGACCTTATTTGAATCATATTTGGATGACCAAAATAGTGGGTCGATGAGATCTCGATGCGTAGCATCGCCCATCATGTTGATGGATATTTTCTCCCAGCTTTCAGTGAAAATTCCAGTGAATCAATGTGAACTCGATGCGGTGCATTGGTCATCGCATTGATACCATCAGTGTGGCACATCAGTCTGCGTATTGCTGGGCACATTTTTTGCAACTAAAAATTCTGCGTCTAGAGAGGTATTTAGGTCATTTTCCCACCTTATATCAGCCCCCAAAAAAATTAGATTTAGCCTTTCTAAAGGCTAAATCACTCATTTTCTCATAAATTTTCTCAAGAACAAACCCTATGGCATCCAATTTAAAATTCAAGCTTCAAGAACACGCTATCATTCTTCACAAAATTGATTACCAAGGTATGTTAGGTGTTCATCCAAGGGTTTCCTTTCACCCTTGGAGTTCAAGAACCTCTTTTAAAACTAATAATTAATTGCTTTTCATGAATTTTATGTTGAG
The DNA here is from genome assembly GCF_002878395.1 of Capsicum annuum. Classification (NCBI taxonomy): domain Eukaryota; kingdom Viridiplantae; phylum Streptophyta; class Magnoliopsida; order Solanales; family Solanaceae; genus Capsicum; species Capsicum annuum. The sequence goes on from NC_061115.1 coordinate 50,248,878, forward strand.
CTTGATTGTATTCATGTTCATGATATTATTTGGGTTTTAATTCATGATTTACTACAAGTTTCATAGAATTAGAATAGCATGTGTGGTGAATTATATGATTTGCATATTAAACCCTTAAAATTAAAAATTGATTATTGTATCCATGATGTTCATGTGTCAACTATCCTCATGTGAAATAACCATGTTTCCCAAGTGTTTGACAGAATACCTATGTGAAATGAATAGTGAAATCATGATATGTCATCATGTGGTTCTATTCATGTATAAGTTCATGTATCTCAAGTGTTTGACAAAATGCCTAAGTGAATGTATTATTAACAAGTATTTATTATGATGCTTTTCAAGATCATGTTATGCTTTACTTTCCATGCTTTCGAGTTCTGGAGGTATTCCACACCCGAAAATCTAGCTGTTTACCTAGAGATACAGTAGTTATAGAATAGTATCAGTAATATCATGAACAGTAGTACTCAATTAGTTATAGAACTCAGTAAAACTCAGTATTAGTCCAGTTCATCTTAGTATAATAATCAGTGTCTTTAGTTGGGAGTAGGATTCAGCACCGAGTGAACCCAAGGATAGGGGCTCATCTATCAATAGAGGGTGTGATCCCTAGTAGAAGTCCTTGTATTGTGGAACTACGTAGCTAGCATAGGTTGAGATATCAACCTGCCAGTTGAGGGTTGATAAGGTGTTTTACCTGCCAGTTGAGGGTACCACCGTTCATATTTAGGGCACCTACTATATGAGGGTGACTCTACAACTTGTCTTTACCCGTGGCATGGTACCGACACTCTTTCAACTGGGGTTACAGGTTGGACCACAATCCATTCAGAGATGGGCATGTCAGTTAGATGATTACCTCCCACAGTTTTAGTTTCAATTTCAGACTCAGTATAGAACTTAGTTCATTTCTACAGGATCAAGACTATCAGACACAGTCACCCAGCAAAGTATAGAACTTAGTTCAGTTCTACAGAATTAGGACTGTCAGAAATAGTCACCCAATTATGAATAATATAGTTATCAGTAATATTAGATATCAATAACTCAGATATCAAAACTCAGACTCAGTTTTAGTAATAATCTTAGATACAGTATATACATGTGTATGTGCAGCATTACATACTCAGTATTTATAGTAGTTTTAGTATTCCAGGTGCTCTCATTCAGTTACTTTATATCATTCAGGCAGCTACTGTTATGCATATGAGCCCTTGAATTAAGCCTTACCTCCCCAAGCATACCATTACATTCCACGTACTGATACATACTTTTTCTTTGCGATATATGTCTTATATCATAGGTTCGGATGCTCTGATTTTTGACTGTGCTTAGAAAGATTCGGATAGCAGCAACAGTTTTAGTAGTGAGTACTCATCTATTGAGGATATGATTTTATTTCAGTATTTTTAGTAGCTTTAGTATTTCAATAGTCAGAGATAGTTGGGGGCTTATCCTATAAACTCTACATTCAGATAGTTCTGTTAGACGCTTTTCAGACTAGACTAGTTTAGAAAGTATTTAGTTTCAGATATTATTATTAGATGTTATACTTAATAGTATTCAGATTATGAACCTTATGATATTTCATCCTAACTTTTGCATTATTTTAGTGTGATTATTCAGTGCTCACAGTAGGTGCCAGTCATGTGTTAGCTTGTAGTCCTTCAGGGTCGTAAGCACCGTGTTGCACCAGGGGTGCAAACTCGAGGCATTACACCCACCTTTTTCAACACCAAGTACAGACCAATATAGAAGGGACTGAGCTTTCCCTTCTTACAAAACCGCATCACTCACTTCATGGGAGACACCTTTAAGAATACTCAATAACCTACACTGAACTCCAACTCTCTTCGCCTCACATTTGTATAGGACTTTTGGCGACTTTGGGGAGCCTTAAGTCAATCCCAAATCACTTTCACCTTCTTTATGGCTTGGTGAACCAAATATGGGCTAAACAACTTATTTTCACCAACTTCATACCACCCAATAGAAGACCTACACCACTGTAATACCCCGGGAAATATTTTGTTGAAATATTGTGCGTAAACCTATTGGGTTCTATCTTCTGGAATTAATTATAAATTTTCCGTATGGAATATCTTAGATTATGACCCATCATTCCATAGATTATCAAATAATCTTTCCAACGATATGTGGATCATCCAAAACGGACACCCGAACGACGAGTGATGAACATTCCGATTGAACCGCGAATAGTAGTGAATAATAAAACGTGAAGGAAAAAGTACTGAGGCCTGGCGTATTTTTGCTCCAACTTTAAATGATTAGAACTCCTTGTACATAATGATCTGCATGATCTACTATATATCAACGGAAAGCTCTGCGAGTCCTCTTTCCAATGAAATTGGTTTTATCCAATTTGTCCATCGAAGCAAAAAGTTATGGTCGATCTACTTCAGCCTATCAAAAGTAAATTTTTGGGTCAACTTCAAATAATCATAACTTCTCCCACACAATAATCTAGGTGAGATACTATATATCAACAGAAATATATAAGAGTCCTCTTTCTAATGAAATTAGTTTCATCCAATTTGGATATCGGAGTAAAAAGTTATGGTTGATCTACTTCAGACTATCAAAATAGTCCACCAAAGGACATATTCGAAAATTATTTGATTTTTAGGCGAATTTTGGTCATTCCTGCTCACTCAAAATCCGTCCAAACCCTATATTAAAGCCTATTAGAAGCATTATATGTTATATTTCATCAAATTCCCTAAAAAATAAAACCCTAAGCTTCTACATCTAACTTCAAGAACCTCCAAAGTTCACCATTAATTCTGCAAATTTATTTAAGATTCCAAGTTCCTAGTTCAAGAACTCCAAGAACCATCATTTAAAG